>NC_048221.1:87917555-87919492 GCF_002007445.2 Ailuropoda melanoleuca | reverse complement strand
CAGCGGTCTGCCAATTTTATTGATTCTCTCAAAGAACCAGCTTCTAGTCCTGTTGATCTGCTCTACTGTACATCTGGTTTCTAATTCATTGATTTCTGCTCTAATCTTGGTCAACTGTTTCCTCATGAGTGGATTAGGCCTGTCCCTCTGTTGCTGTTCAAGCTTCTTGAGGTGAGAATATAAAAACTGCATTTCAGATTTTTCTATTCTTTTGAGTGAGGCTTGGATGGCTATGTATTTCCCCCTTAGGACTGCCTTTGCAGTATCCCATAGGTTTTGGACCGTTGTGTTTTCATTCTCNTTTTGGACCGTTGTGTATTCATTCTCGTTGGTCTCCATAAATTGTTTAATTTGTTTTTTGATTTCCTGGTTTATCGAGTCATTCTTGAGCAGGATAGTTCTTACTCTCTAAGTGTTTGAGTTTCTTCCAAATTTTTCCTTGTGGTTGAGTTCCAATTTCAGAGCGTTGTGGTCTGAGAATATGCAGGGGATAATTTCAATCTTTTGGTATTGGCTGAGACCTGTTTTGTGTCCCAGAGCATGATCTATTCTTGAGAATGTTCCATGGGCATTTGAATAGAATGAGTATTCTTTGGTTCTGGGGTGTAGTGTTCTATATATATCTATGAGGTCCAACTCGTCGAGTATGGCATTCAAAGCCTTTGATTCTTTGCTTAGTTTTTGCCAGATGTTCTGTTTTTTTCTGATAGTGGGGTGTTGAGGTTCCCCTACTATTAATATATTTTTACCTATATGTCTCTTTATTCTGGTTAAGAGTTGGCTTGTGTATCTTGCTGCTCCCCTGTTGGGGGCATATATATTAATAATTGTCATATCCACTTGTTGAATACTTCCTTTAAGAATAATATAGTGCCCTTCTGTATCTCTCTCTATGGCCTCTAGTTTAAAATCCAGTCTATCTGATATGAGAATTGCTACTCCAGCTTTCTTTTGAGGTCCATTTGCGTGGAAGATGGTACTCCATCCCCTTACTCTAAGTCTGAATGCATCTTTGGGTTCAAAATGAGTCTCTTGTAGACAGCAAATGGATGGGTCATGTCTTTTTATCCAATCTGCAACCCTGTGGCGTTTTATGGGAGAGTTTAAGCCATTTAGATTGATAGAGATTATTGACAGATATGATTTTAATGATGCCATTTCTCTTTAAAGTCTTTGTATCGGTTGTGACTTGCTGCTCTGTAACACTCTTGGGGCCTTTTACCTTTATAGAACCCCCTTTAATATCTCCTGTAGGGCGGGTTTCATGGTTACAAAATTGGTTAATGACTGGCGATTCTGGAAGGTTTTTATTTCTCCATCAATTCTGAATGACAGCTTTGCTGGATAAAGGATCCTTGGCTGCATGTTTTTCTCTGAAAGAGCTTTAAAAATGCCCCCCCAAGCCTTTCTCTCATTCCAGGTCTCTGTAGACAGGTCTGACGTAATCCTGATACCTTTGCCTTGGTACGTGAGAAATTTCTTTGCCCTGGCCGCTTTCAATACTGTATCCTTGGATCTAATATTTGCGAATTGCACTATGACATGCCGTGGCGTAGGTTTGTCCTGGTTGAGCTTGGATGGGGTCCTCTCTGCCTCTTGGACACGAATGCTTGTTTCCCTTGCTAGATTAGGGAAGTTTTCAGCTACAATTTGTTCAAATATCTCTTCTAGACCTCTGTTTTTCTCCACCCCTTCAGGGATGCCGATGATTCTGACATTGGATCGTTTCATAGAGTCAGTAATCTCCCGTAATCTACATTCGTGGGCGTGGATTTTTTTAAGACCAGCTTCTATTTTCGTTTTTTCTTCTACTAACCCNTTTTTTTCTTCTACTAACCCATCTTCCTATTCGCTAATACGTTCCTCTGCCTTGGTGACCCTGGCCGTCAGAGCCTCTAGTTTTGACTGCATTTGGCTCATAGAATTTTTAATTTCTG
>NC_048221.1:87548014-87561770 GCF_002007445.2 Ailuropoda melanoleuca | reverse complement strand
CCCCCCCTGCCCGCCACCGATCACATGGGCCCTCTGTGGGCCCCATGCTCAGTAGGGAGTCTGCTTCTCCCTCTCCCTCTACCCCTCCCCCTGCTCCTGTGTGTGCTCTCTTTCATATAAATAAATAAAATCCTAAAAAAATAAGTTCATCAATTACTTAGAATTCAGAACACATTTCCTTTTGAAAGTGTTAAAATAATGGCCCATAGTAGCTTATTTATTCTAAGTTGCAGCTCAAGAATTACTCCTTTGCTAAGAAAAATATAGTAAATTATACTGATGAAAATGTATATTTTTCCTTAAGGAGTAGTTTTCTAGCAGTCCAAGTTTTATAAAATTCTTTGAACCTAAAACTGCCGTAAAAAATCAAGTCTTACTTGTCAAGGGTTGTGAGTTCGAGCCTCACATTGGGTGTAGAGATTATTTAAATAAATTCAAAAAACTTAAAGTCAAGTCATAAAAAAAATCTTATCACAGATGATTATTATTGCTATCATTTATTTTTAATATAAGATGACATAAATATTTGGTAGTGTAAAAAATTGTTACTGAATCAGTAAGGAGTAAAAAGAGAAGAAAGCACTGGGTGCCTGAAATGGATGAGAGGCAGTATAGTGAAATAATTTAAATTTGGTGTTTTGGAAGGCAGCATGGTATAGAGACAGAGTCATGGAATTTAGAATCAGAAGATCGAAGTGCAAATGCCATCTTCACAATTAATTAGCTAAATGGTCTGAAACCAAATTACTCTTGAACCTGTTTCTTCATCTGCATAATGGGGATCATTGATTCATTCATTCACGTGATTCCATTCAGACATGTTTTTCTCAATTGTTAGACCAACAAAATAATCTGAATGAAAGCAAGCAATTATGAACCATATAGTGTTTAGTCAGATATTAGTGATAATGTAATTCTTCTAACTTCCTTTCTTTCTTTCTTTCTTTCGCTTCCCTCTCCTTGCCATCCTTCCTTCTTTCACTGATAACATGTTTTCACTCTTAATCCTAGGATTTTAGACCTTGGGTGGGAGTGTACCCAAGTCCCAGCTGCTTCCACTCCCTCCCTCCTCTGCTCCCTATAAGGGAATTAGGCAGAGAAGTAGGATGGAGTGCAACTTTTCTGTATCAGCTTGTTCATTTTCTCACTGTTGCCTGACAAAGGCCTGTCTTTCTCAAGGTGGAGCATAGTGTAAGGTGCCTCATAGTCCCCAGGTGTCATTATTTTCTCTGCCTTCACTACTGTACCCTCAGTCCCCATATATATCTAACTCTTCTTTCTCCTTCCATCTTCTCTCTCCAGTACTTTTTCTTGATCCTCTTTAATCTCACCCTTCAGTTAGTTTCTTGCTGTTTGCCTACAGATACGCTCAGGTCTCCCATGGCCTAAAAAATTCTTGCTCAACTCTTAGTCACTTTTCTTTCACCACCAAAGAGATGTTGATCTTGTTGCCATTATTACTTCATCACTTACTTAACATCTTGGGATATGGCTTCTGCCCCAACCACTGCCCTAATACTGTTCTAATTCAGGATGGTTACTGAAGATGGTAACCTTGAACTCAGTCTCTGCGTCATGTTGACACTACTGTTCACACTCTCCTCCTGGACACTTCTCCCTCGCTTCTGTAAGGATGGTATTTCTGATTTCTTTCTCCTTTCCTTGTAAATGTATTTGCCCTACCCCTTTCTCTGAGATCTCATTAGCCCTCTTTTTTTTTTTTCCTGCACTTTTTCTTTGTAATATTACCTTCCTATGACTAGAAGTATTTTCTTTTATTCGGCTAATGTAATTGAACTGGGAATAGCAATGGAAAGTTCAGGGAGGCAGGATTCTGTACACTACAGGAAAGAATTTTTTTTTCTAAAGCAGTTATAGTTGTTTTATAGTAATAATCTGCTCTTGAAGTAGTTCTCCACAATTAAAAGTTTTCAAATGGAGGCAAAAAAGACCCCTTGTAGAAAGGATTCATAAATTAGAAAGTTGAGCCAGATGATCTTTTAAAGTCCCCTCCAACTAAGAGATTGTAATTTTTATCTCATCCACTCTATTCACATGGATTCAATTTTGACTTTTATCCAGATGTTTTCTAAATCATTATTTCTTTGCCTTTCCTCCCTCCTCCTTCCTCTCTTGCATAGTATTGTCATTAAACTTGCTTCTAGGCCATGTGTTTTCTAGTTTCAGCATCATTTTCCGGTATTCTTTCTTCTCTCCTTTTACTAGCATGGCTTTCAGAACCACTGTTCTATTCTTTGGCGACTTTTCTGATAGTAAATTATATCTGCCCATATAAGTTTGCTGCCCCCTCTCCCCACAATCTAGGGGCACTCAAGCAAAGGACACCAATAGAGGAGGCTCAGGAACCTAAAGTTTAAATTGATTTTAAAACTTTGTATGGCACTGTCCAAATGTTAATACTTAAGATGTTTATAATAATAAATAGTGGTAGTTGCAGTTTTTTATTGAATGTCTCCTATATGACAAGTATTGTGCCATGAGTTTATATAGGTTATGTAAGTTATATTTCATTGAAGTTTTACAGCATTCCTATGAGAAAGATACTGTTGTTGTCCCATTTGCAAATGAGGAAATAGGAAGATAAGAAAGTTGTCACGGTTACACAACTGATAAATAATAGATATCTAACTCACTTTATGGCCAGTTTTCTTAAGTATATTATATATACTGTGTTACAAGAATGTAGAGAAACTAGAATAAAATTTTAGAAAGTCAGATAATGTTATACAAACAAGATAATGTATTTTTGACTTTGTATGTTTTTAGATTGTTTTGTATGTACATGAACTTACATAAGACATTGTTAGTGGCTTATTTGTGCTTATTACCTTTTTATCCATGATATTCATTCCCTTGTTCATTCATTCATTGAATTTTCATGCATTTTACCAATTGCTTAGACTCTGCTAAGTGTGGTATAGGAAGGTGAATGAAACAAGTATAAGTTTTTGGTATAGTGGGGGAGACAGGAAATTAACAGGTAAATAGTTATAATTTGAGCAAGTACTATAAAGATCAGAAACTATAATGCTAGTGATAGAGAATCAGAGTGTGTGTGTTGGTTGGGAGGAAGGGAAGGGAGAGGATGTGCTTAGATATGGTGGTCAGGAAAGGCTTGTTATGCCACTAAGCAGATAATTCATGTCTTGTTGTAAAACCTTTTTATACGTTATGTTATATAGAGAGAGCTATATAAAGTTTTTGTATCAAATGGGATTTTACTGTATATATTTTTTTGTAATCTCATAATTGAGTCTCTTGAAAGTATAGTCATTGTTTTTTAATTTCCCTACCTGTTCCATTCAACTGTTTTTTTTTTCTTTCAAGATTTTATTTAAATACAAGTTAGTTCACATATAGTGTAGTATTAGTTTCAGGGATACAATTTAGTGATTCATCAGTTGCATGTAACACACAGTGCTCATTACATCAAGTGTCCTCCTTAATGCCCATCACCCAATTACCCCATCCCCCCACTACCTTCCCTCCAGCAACCCTCAGTTTGTCCCTGTATTTAAGAGTGTCTTATGGTTTGCCTCCCTGTTTTTATCTTATTTTAGTTATCCTTCCCTTCCCCTTTGTTCATCTGTTTTATTTCTTAAATTCTGCATGTGAGTGAAATCATATGGTATTTGTCTTTCTCTGACTGACTCATTTTGCTTAACATAATACCTTCTAGTTCCGTCCATGTCATTGCAAATGGCAAGATTTCATTCTTTTTGATGGCCGAGTAATATTCCAGTGTGTGTGTGTATGTGTGTGTACCACATCTTCTTTATCCATTCATAGTTGATGGGACGGTTGGGCTCTTCCCATATTTTGGCTATTGTGGACATTGTTGCTATACACATTGGGGTGCATGTGCCCCTTCAAATCACTCTTTTTGTATCCTTTGGATAAATACCTAGTAGTGAAATTGCTGGGTCTAGGGTAGTTCTATTTTTAACTTTTTGAGGAACCTCCCTACTGTTTTCCAGAGTGGCTGCACCAGTTTGCATTTCCACTAGCAGTGTAAGATGGTTCCCCTTTCTCCGCATCCTTGCCAACATCTGTTATTTCCTGAGTATCTTAGCCATTCTGACCAGTATGAGATGGTATCTCATTGTGGTTTGATTTGTATTTCCCTGATGCCAAGTGATGTTGAGCATTTTTTCATGTGTTTGTTAGCCATTTGTATGTTTTCTTTGAAGAAATGTTGTTCATGTCTTCTGCCCATTTCTTAACTGTATTCTTTATTTTTAGGGTGTTCAGTTTGATACGTTCTTCATAGATTTTTGGATAGTAGCCCTTTATCTAATAAGACATTTACAAATATCTTCTTCAATTCAGTAGGTTGACTTTTAGTTTTGTTGACTGTTTCCTTTGCTGTTTCCTCTCCTTCCCTTTTATCTTGATGAAATCCCAATAGTTCATTTTTGGTTTTGTTTGCCTGGCCATTAAAGATGTGTCTAGCAGGAAGTTGCTGTGGCTCAGGTCACAGAGGTTGCTGCCTGTGTTCTCCTCTAGGATTTTGATGGATTCCTATCTCACGTTTAGGTCTTTCATTTTGAATTTATTTATTTATTTATTTATTTATTAAAGATTTATTTATTTATTTATTTGACAGAGACAGCCAGCGAGAGAGAGAGCACAAGCAGGGGGAGTGAGAGAGGAAGAAGCAGGCTCATAGCAGAGGAGCCTGATGTGGGGCCCGATCCCATAGCGCCGGGATCACGCCCTGAGCCGAAGGCAGACGCTTAACTGCTGTGCCACCCAGGCGCCCCTGAATTTATTTTTGTGTGTGGTGCAAGAAAGTGGTCCAGTTTCATACTTCTACATGTTGCTGTCCACTTTTTCCAACACCCTTTATTAAAGAGACTGCCTTTTTTCCATCGAATATTCTTTCTTGCTTTCCCAAAGATTAGTTGACCATATAGTTGTGGGTTCCACTCCAGTTTTTGGAGTCTGGCATCCACTCCCCACTGTTGGACTTCACATTGTTTCTGATGTGACTGGTCACTGTGTAATTGCCAAATCTAAATGATGGTTTTTTTTTTTTTTCCCCTTTTGTGAATTCTGAATTGGTATTTCTCTCACCTTCTTGGATGTTCCTTCTTTATCACAAGCTTTTCTTTATATCTTTCTTTCTTTTTTTTTTTTAAAGATTGTATTAATTTATTTTTAGAGAGAGCAAAAGAGTATGAGCAGGGGGAGGGGCAGAGGCAAAGGGAGAGAGAATCCTAAGCTGACTCTGTGCACGAGCATGGAGCCCAACATGGGTCTTGATCCCACAACCCTGAGACCACAACCCCACCCAAAATCAACAGATGCGTAACTGAGTGAGCCACCCAGGCGCCCCGCCCCTCCTTTTTAAGGATTTATTTATTTATTTATTTATTTATTTGAGAGAGAGAGAGAGAGAGAGAAAATGTGCATGCTTATGTGTGCGGTGGTGGTGGTCGTGGGGCAGAGGGAGAAGGAGAGAAGCAAAGCCTGACCCCGAGATCATGATCTAAGCCAAAATCAAGGGTCAGATGCTTAACTGACTGAGCCACCCAGGTAACCCTATATCTTTTTTTTCATTTCTTTCTTCGGAAATGTTCAAATCCTCTTAGGTTCTGTACTTGGCCCTCTGTACTGATAATCTCTCTGAGTGATGGAGTAAAGTCTGTAATGATTCACCAGTCTTGTGGATCAAGGCCAAAGTCCTTTGTAAGATTTCACCCAGCTTAAAGATTATTCTTTTATTTTATCTAAGGAAAAAAAGAGATGAACCTTTATTAATACTTATTTTAAGAATTGTTACTAGCACCTTCAATCAGTCCATATATTCATTTATCAGATGATCATCTTTATTTTAACTTGGTGGTTCTTACTGGGGCTGATTTTGTCCTCTCCCCTCTTTTCCCCCACCCCAGCATGTTTGGCTTTGTCTGGACACATTTTTTGTTGTCATAACTATGTGTGAGGGGCAGGAGGGGAGGGTGCTATTGGCATCAAGTGATAGAAGCCAGGGATACATCTAAAGCTCCTACAATGTGTAGGAGGAGAACACCCAATAACAGAATTATTCAGCTCAAAATGTCAGGGGTACCATGGTGGAAAAACCCTGCTTTAACTGGATTTTATCATTTCCTTTAATTATGAATGTAGGTAATCCTTCACTGGGGTACTCTACCTGTGACTTTGTCACCAGTAGAAATTTAAAATATTTTCATGTCACATTTTGTTGCAGGTACCTTGAAATATTTATACTCATTTATTGCTTAGAAATTAAGATAGATTTGCATTAATTGAGAAGCAAAAAATTACTATATTGCATTTTAAAAAGTTTATCTCAGTATAGTTGTCCGTTGTAATCTCTAATGTATTTTATACATTATAAACATTATTCTGGGAAGGGGTCCATAGACTTCACCAGATTGCCAAGGAATCCACAGGACAGAAAAGCTTAACCCTAGTCTAGAGGCTTAATCAGAAGGATTGAGTTAAGCTTGGGTTAGAATGCTTGGGTTAAGCATCTGTGGTGAAAATGCTTCATAGGTGATGACATTTATTTTATATCATCATTGATATAGAATAAATTGAAATAGTAGCATACTGTTGTCAGAATCAATATTTAGTTTATCTGACATCAAACAATGGGCATTCAACATAAATAGATTTTCCACGTATTTATAGCCTCCCTCTTTAAAATGTCAAAATGGAGCCATGGGGCTCCTGGGTGGCTTAGTCGTTAAGCATCTGCCTTCGGCCCAGGGCGTGATCCTGGCGTTCTGGGATCAAGCCCCACGTCAGGCTTCTCCGCTGGGAGCCTGCTTCTTCCTCTCCCACTCCCCTTGCTTGTGTTCCCTCTCTTGCTGGCTGTCTCTCTCTGTCGAATGAATAAATAAAATCTTTAAAAAAATAAAACAAAAAAAATGTCAAAATGTTTTTAGTTTAGCCCTTTTATTTGATGAAACTAATAAAGTTTAATATATTTAGTGTTAAATTTAGAATTGTCCTTACTAAACATTTAATATGCAGGATTATGTATTATACGATATTTCCTATCTTTTAGATATTTTTTCTCTTTCAAATATATGATGCTTTTATACAGAGACAACCATACATTTAACAGGAATGGATGTAAATGCAACAGGCCAGTGATGCCTTGCAAACCAAAGCCTTGACTAATTCGTCTGGCCATACTCTGTGTGTGTGTGTGTGTGTGTATGTGTATGTAAATAAAATATGATTTGTCAGTACTTCCCAATGCAAACATTTTATTCTAGCCATGCTGGTTTCCACATCTTCTTACCATTATTCTATGTCCCTAAACCTTTTTGTATGGTATTATTTGCTTTCTGTTTAGGGACCTTGAGGAAGTTATTTATCTTTGTGCATTTTCTTAGTCTCAGTGAGTGGTGTAATTGAATGTGTTTCCTTTGCGTTAGGAAGACTGTGAAAGATACTCAAAGAAGTCTGGGAAATGTAAGTTTTAGCTTTCTGCTAAACTAGAGGGGAGTTAGAGTAGATGAACTTTTTGTCACCATTCTTGCCCTTATGGCTCTGCTCTTTATTTCTTACTCTTATTATATTCACCAGATTCCCTTACTAGGCTTGTTTTTTGTTTTTGTTTTTTTTTATTTGTTAAAACACATGTAAGCCACCTAGTCTTTCAGGGCCTTGCACTTAGACTAAGTTCTCTTTCAGTTTAAACTTCTGTTTATGTTTATTTATTTATTCCTTTGTTGAAAAATGTTTATTGAATACCTGCTATTTGATAGATATACTCTGCAGTATAATATTATCTACCCTCCAATAATAAAATAATACATGTTCTTCAGTGTCCAGGTTATGTACTCCTTCATTTGTAAAGCTTTGCCTGACACTGTAGCCTATATTATGTTGTTTTGCCCCACAGATTCTTTTAGGATTTACTAAAAAATGTAGACATAGGTTAACTTGTGTTTTCCTTAGCGTTTTGATTGTTTTGATTACTTAATATAATTGTAGGCACCTTGAAGAATCATACTTCTTTTATAATCATTTAATATAGTGACAGTCCACATAGTAATAATAAATTATAATGATAATTATGAATTTATGAACACTAACTTTGAGATGAGCATTGTTTTAAATGCTTTACATAGGGGCGCCTGGGTGGCACAGCGGTTAAGCGTCTGCCTTCGGCTCAGGGCGTGATCCCGGCGTTATGGGATCGGGCCCCACATCAGGCTCCTCTGCTATGAGCCTGCTTCTTCCTCTCCCACTCCTCCTGCTTGTGTTCCCTCTCTCGCTGGCTGTCTCTATCTCTGTCGAAGAAATAAATAAAATCTTAAAATAAAATAAATGCTTTACATATATTAATTCCTTTTAATCTTACAAAATGTTTATGAAATGGGATCTCTTCTCCATTTTTACAGATGAGGTAAGGCACACAAAGGTTAAGTAAATTTCCTTAAGATTGTACTGCTGGTAAGTAAGTGAAGAACCCAGTCAGTCAGACTTCAAAAACCCATTCACTTATCCATTTTGCTATAATGCATAATTACTGTATACTTGTTGAATGAATGGATATTTTCATCTTTAGTATATATTGGTTACAGCTTTGGTATCTATTTTCCACTTTGGGTAAAAGACTAAGGATATTTCACTTCGGGGAGAATACTTTTCAAAGGAGGATACAACTTTCTTAGTAAACTTTTGTGAGTGACTCTTAACTGTTAATAGTGAGTATTCAAATTGTGTACTTACACCTTGAGGGATTTCAGATAAGGTGTCTTTTTCAAAGAAAGTTTGAGGTATTCGTAATATTTATAGATGAATTTTGATTTGTGTTAAGTGTCTTATTACCTGTTACTTGTTTTCAGTTGAGTGGTGACTTTATGCAATGGCTTCAAGCCACAGTTCTTCACCAGTGCCTCAAGGAAGCAGCAGTGATGTTTTCTTTAAAAAAGAGGTAGATCCAACAAAACACATTCGACCTGTGCAGTCACTGCCAGATGTATGTCCTAAGGAACCCACAGGTAATGCCTTTTTTGTTGTTGTTAAGGATTTTTACTGAGTATTTGTATTATCTTTCAATGAGTAGTCAGATTCCATATACATTTGACCCTTGAACAACATGGATTTGAACTGCGTGGGTCCACTTACACGCAGCCTTTTTTTTTTGGGAGAGGGATAAATACAGTACTGTAAATGTATTTTCTCTTCCTTGTGGTTTTCTTAGTAACATTTCTCCCCCTCTATCTTACTTTCTTGTAAGAATGCAGTATATAATATATATAACACACAGAATATATGTTAATTGGAAGGGCTGGTTAATTGTTGATGTTATTGGACGGGCTTCTAGTCAACAATAGGCTATCTCCCCATAACATTTGGGGATAGTTGAAGTTATATGTGGATTTTTGACTTCACAGGGAGGGGATGGTCTGTGTCCCTAACCCTTCTGTTGTTCAAGGGTCAGCTGTGTCTAAAAGAGTACATTTTATAGTGTTAAACTAAAGAGGTAATTTGGAAGTAAGTTGATTGGAAAATTGGAATATAGTTCTTTTCATGCATTTCCATTGAAGAAGTTACTTGCTAAACTGAAAATAAAAGTTTTGAAAATGAAGCTACAGATTTAAAGCTTTTTAGTTAGACACAGTATAGTGAAGCCTCATTATTTGTGAATTCCATGTTTGCAAATTTGCCTACTCCCCAGAACTTGTAACTCCATAATCAATACTTATGGTACTTTTGTGGTCATTTGTAGCTATATGCAGAGGAATGAAAAACTTAAATTGCCTGATGCACGTGTCCCTAGCGAAGGCTGAACAAGACAACACTCTTCCTTCTTGTTTTAGGTCTCATGCTCTAAACTAGTGTCCTTTCTGTGGTCTATTTAGCGTCACATTTTTTGCATTTTTGAGATTTTTGTTGGTGATTTTGCTGATTAAAATGTCTCCCAAATGTAGTGTTGAAGGGCTTTCTAGTGTTTCTGAGTACCAAAAGACTGCAATGTATGTGCTTTTATGAAGAAAATTCACTCAGGTATGAGTTATGAGTTATAGTGGTGTGAGCCATGAGTTCAGTGTTAATGAATGAACAATATATATTAAATAAGGTGTTTTCAAGCAGAAACACACACAAACTAAGATTATGTATTGGTTGGTTGATGAAAATGTTGTAACCAGGGGCTTGAATGTACCTAACCCTGTATTTCCCCTAGGAGCAAAGGTTCAGTATTTGCTAATTGTTACAGTGACTTTATAGAACAAAATTATGATGAATAACAAGAATTGACTATATGTTTTTATTTCCTCTATGGTTAATGCCACAGCAGCATTTTAGTCATCTATTTATAAATCAAACAAAGGGTATTAGAACGTGGCGTGTCTGCCTTAATACAATAGAAACAAGGTGTATCTGTGAAAAATCTGGAGTATTAAAGGATAGAACATATACAAGAGAAAGGAAGAAGAATTTGGTGTTGAAAAAGGAAAGCGAAATTGTACATTAAGGAAAGGAATTAATGAAAGACTTTCTTTACCATGCACCCCAGCCTGCAACTTATAACTTTTAAACTTTGCATATTCTTTATTTTATATATATATTTTTTCCCTTAGCAGTTGATGTTGAAAGCTGAAGGTTGTTAATCACATTGATTTTCATTAAAACGTTTGTTACAGAAGAGTTTCTACTCTTTGTATAGAGTAGAAACTAAGCGTTTTTATTTTTCTAGGATGTACTTTGAAATGTAGAACTTAGTTTACAGAGTTCTCTTGTTTACTTTTTGCAGGTGATTCAAATAGTTTATGTGTTGCCCCATCTCTAGTTACAGATCAACATAGATGGACTATATATCATTCCAAAGTAAACCTTCCAGCAGCATTAAATGATCCTCGATTAGCAAAAAGAGAATCTGACTTCTTCACAAAAACATGGGGATTGGACTTTGTGGACACTGAAGTCATACCTTCATTCTACCTCCCACAGATCAGCAAGGAACATTTTACAGTTTATCAACAGGAAATCTCTCAGGTAATACCTAGTCAAAAGGAATAGAAAGATCTTTAGTTTGATTTATTGTAGATTTTTGACCAGTAATCTTTGATGAGTCTGTAGTATTCTTTTCTGTCTATATACATTCTACTGTCCTGGTTTGTATTTAATTCGTTGCTTAGATATATGTAAATATATTTCTCTTTCTGTAGTGATTTTTCAGAATTATACTTTACTAATAGTGCTAAGATTCATCATGAAATCCACCCTACCTACCAAGGAGAAAATTCTTCAGTTAGGCCAATAAACCCCAGATGATTTGTGAGGTTTAAGGAATGAATAGAGTAGAACTCTTTCTGTGTCTCTCATTTACCACAGAAAATTTAATAGAGCATGCTAGCTCTAGCAGATAGTCTTAATATCTTTAGACATAATATGTTATTCTAAACTCAGTTCTGAGCAAGAACTGAATGTATTGCTTAGTTTAAGAAGGCTTGTTATTCATTTTTAGTGAGTATTAATGTAATTTTGGTTACCATTTTAGTCTTTAAAAAACTCATTTTTAAAGGGGTTATTAAAGTTTTTTTCTTTACTGAGGTATAATTGACATACAACGTAATAATTTCAGGTGTACAACATAATGATTTGATAGTTATATATATTGCAAAATGATCACCATAATAAGCTAGTTAACGTCCGTCACCATACATACTTAAAAAATTTTTTTTCTTCCTCTGATGAGGATTTTTAAAATCTCTTCTTGCAACTTTCAAATATTCAATACAGTATTATTAATTACAGTGACCATGCTTTATATTACATCTGGAAGTTTGTATAGGGAAAATTATTTGTGTTTTTATAATCTCCCTTTTTATACTTTTTTCATTAGCAAACCTGATTTGCATTTAGCTAACTTTGTTTCACTTGATTACTTTGTTATTTTTATGATTTGGAAATAGTCTAAATATGGTTATATTATTGGCATTGATACTATGCAGTATTTGGTTCATTTTTAGTACTACCTAATATTTTTATACAGAACCTATAGATATTATTTTTATATAATCATGTGCTGTCTAGAGTTTTTGTGTTCTGTTTTCAGTAATCATATCTAACTCTCTGGATGTTGTTAAGTAGATGAGCTTTAATATGCTTTCTTTTTGTTAGTTTCTAATCTAATGCTTCATAAACTACAATTTGGCTTTTTCATTTGTCCATTTATTGATCAAATATTTATTGAACACGAGGAACTGTTCTAAACACTAGGAATAGAACATATACCAATTCCCTCCATTACAAAGCTTATATTTCTAGCAAGGTTAAAGCAAGGTTGCTTTAAACCCTAAAGCAACCACTAAAATAACAAAGAATTATAGCTAAAAAGCCAATAGAAGAGATAACATGAAGTAAAAAAAAATTCTCAATCTAAACAAAGGCAGAAAAAGGGTAAAAAAGGAGCAAAGAATAGATGAGACCGAAAAAATAAACATTTGGATGATAGACTTAATTCTAACCCTATCAGTACATTAAATGTAAATGTTTAAGCACCCCCAATTACAAGGCAGAGATTGTGAGATTGGATGAGAAAGCAAGACCCAGCTGTATGCTACCTATAAGAAATGCACTTTAAATACAGAGACACAAAACACTTAAAAGTAAAAGGGTAGAAAAAGATATACCAGGCTAACACCAGTCAAGAGAAAGCTGGAATGACTACAATAATATCAACCAAAGTAGATTTCAGAGCAAAAACTGTTAATAGAGATAAAGAAGGTTATTTTATAATGATAAAAGTGTTAAGTGAATCAAGATATAGTGTTTCTAAACATTTATGTCTGTAAAAACAGTGCTTCAAAATGCATGAAGCAAAAACTGGGAACTTTATGGGGGAAATAGATGAATTCACAATTGTGGTTGGAGATTTCAATACTTGTCTCTCAATAAACAATAGAACAAGCAAATAGAAAACCAGTGAGTATATGGTAGACACATCACTGTCAATTAACCTGACTTAACTTGAAAGAACACATTGAAAGAACATTCCACCCAACATAGAAGAATACATTTTTTCCTGAAGTGTTCATGGAACATTTATCAAGATAAACCACATTCTGGGCAATAAAACAAATGTTAATACATTTAAAAGGCTTCAAGTCATACAAAGTATATTTTCTGACCACAATAGAATTAAATTAGAAATTATTAACAGAAAAGTATGTGGGAAATCCACAAATATTTGGAAACCAAAAATTACACTTCTAATTAAATGTGGGTCAAAGAGGAAAAGGAGAGGCACCTGGATGGCTCAGTTGGTTAAGTGTCTGACTCTTAATCTCAGCTCACGTCTTGATCTCAGGGTCATGAGTTCAAGCCCCAAATTGGGCTCCATGCCCAGCATGGAGCCTACTTAAAAAAAAAAAAAGAGAGAGAGAGGAAAAGGAAATTAGAAACGTCAACCCTTGAACAACATGGATTCGAACCACACAGATCTACTTATATACAGATTTTTTCAATAATAATATACTGCAAATATATTTTTTCTTCCTTAATAATATTTTCTTTTCTCTAGCTTACTTTAAGAATATAGTATGTAGGGGCGCCTGGGTGGCACAGCGGTTAAGCGTTTGCCTTCGGCTCAGGGCGTTATCCCGGCGTTGTGGGATCGAGCCCCACATCAGGCTCCTCTGCTATGAGCCTGCTTCTTCCTCTCCCACTCCTCCTGCTTGTGTTCCCTCTCTCGCTGGCTGTCTCTATCTCTGTCAAATAAATAAATAAAATCTTAAAA
>NC_048221.1:87375664-87437551 GCF_002007445.2 Ailuropoda melanoleuca | reverse complement strand
CTGCTTGTGTTCCCTCTCTCGCTGGCTGTCTCTATCTCTGTCGAATAAATAAATAAAATCTTTAAAAAAAAAAATCTGTGTATTAACTTCTGATTACCCCAAAAGTTAACTACTAATAGCCAACTCTTTTTTTTTTTTTTTTTAAGATTTTATTTATTTGACAGAGACAGAGACAGGCAGCGAGAGAGGGAACACAAGCAGGGGGAGTGGGAGAGGAAGAAGCAGGCTCCTAGTGGAGGAGCCTGATGTGGGGCTCGATCCCATAACGCCGGGATCACACCCTGAGCCGAAGGCAGACGCTTAACCGCTGTGCCACCCAGGCACCCCTAATAGCCTACTCTTAACTGGAAGCCTTACCAATAAAATAGATCAACATATATTTTGTATATGTATTATATACTGTATTCTTTTAAGAAAGTAAGCTAGAGAAAAGAAAATCATAAGGAAGAGAAAATACATTTACAATATTGTAAAAAACTCATGCATAACTGGACCCACATAGTTCAAACCCATCTTGTTCAAGGGTCAACATGGATTTGAATTGTAAAATATCCCCAAGGAATTACAGGGCAGAAAGGATTATAGGTAGGCTTGGTCCATCCATCTTGTTTTATATAAAAATTCTCCCAAAACCAATCTCATAGGTTCAGGGCTATTGTACAGTAAATAAATGTAAATTCCCTCAGTTGTACCACAGTTGAAGATGTGAGATAGGAGAACCTCACAGATATATTTTTTTTCATCTGATCATAAGACATAAAATGCCTACATATAAAATAAACTTGGAGATTATAATAAATAAAATTTCTGTATTAGGTCTTGAAAAACATGATCCAAGGTCCAAAAATAATCTCTGTAAGTAGGGGTTGGGCAGGGGGCAATAGCATGTTCACGGAGTGGTACTACCATCTATATCCATGCTATGATTTTCCCAAGGAACTCAATATTGTGGGACTAGATTGTCCTCTGTTCTAGACAGAAGGGTAGTCATTAGAGACCCTGGTCCAACACAACTACCTGGAGTCTCTCAAAGCTAATCATGGAACTGACATTAAAATGGTCACATATTTACCATTACTATTTCTGTAGTGAAATAAATAAGTAACCAAAATGGAATTAAAAATCAGGGGCCCAGGGGCGCCTGGGTGGCTCAGTCGTTAAACGTCTGCCTTCAGCTCAGGGCGTGATCCCGGAGTCCTGGGATCGAGGCCCACATCGGGCTCCTCTGCTGGGAGCCTGCTTCTTCCTCTCCCACTCCCCCTGCTTGTGTTCCCTCTCTCGCTGTGTCTGTCAAATAAATAAATAAAATCTTATAAAGAAAAAAATCACAGGCCCAAGATCAGTCTTCTTTGTCACATTCCCTTCCAGAAATAAAGGCATGTGAAAGAAGGTAGTCCTGGGGAAAATTAAATACTATCGATTTTGTCATGGAATCAAAAGGTATGGAATTAGAGCTTTAGCAATATTTGCTAAATTAGTATAAATATATTTGCTTAGATTAGTAATTCCATATAGTACCAGTTTAAAACTTTATTATCAAGGAAAAGATGAGGTTCCTTCGTATCCAGCCATAACCTCAGGGCCATTTCCTTAAATGTCACTATTTGCTTTTGGTGGTGAACTTTTACATTCAAGATCTTATTTTTCTTTGTCCACACACAAAACAAGTCTCTAATGGCTATACCATTAGCCGACTGCAGTTGGAAAATTTTCACCCAACAAGGGATGCTCAAAGCAAACCATCCTGTGTCACATCATGTCAAATCCTCAGACACTGCCTCTAATAAGCCTTTCAAAAAAGATGTGCAAACATGAGCTGTACAATATACTGTGATTCATCGTCAAAAAATTTTTATTCTGCACACATACACTAACTTTCTCAGAATGACTTACCATTTAAACATACACATTTTAATGTTTTATACTAATAGACTAAGAAAAGCTCTCAATTATTTTATGGAGCACAACAAAAAAATTGTTGAAGCTAAAATCACATTAGGTGATATTCTTCATGCCAATTCTCTGCATTAAAAAAAAAAAAAGAGTTGACCCTATATAACTCTTCACCATTTACAAATAAATCCTCACCCTTTTGGGGGCTTTAAAAAAAGAACAATGACAAGTCAACCAGGGACCCTGTGCTCCTATCTAAATGAAAAAAATCTTCTTTACAGAACATTTTTTACATAAATGAGAATGCACCTTATTATCACCAGAGATCACTGCCAGAGATGTTAACAGGCTTTAGTTCAAGTTCAAAAGAAACTGTTGGCCACAGTACCTTCTTAGGCAGGCTCTGCACCTCCTTGTTTATCTAGTTCCCATCCCTCTCCATCCAACATATAAACTCAAACATTAAGTTTGGTCAGGAACAAGATAATCACAGCCTCTCTAGAAAACAATGAAATGGTCAAATGAAGCTGTACATGCTCATGGGTCCTTCCTTGCTCTAATCCAAAACATTTATCTTAATACATTTTTATAAAACTTTTTTGTTTATATAGCTAAATATCAAGATATAACTTGATTATAACATTTATATAGTTAATATTCACAAAATTAGAGCAAAGCATTATACCATAACTCCATAAATTGAGTTTTTTCTTAGCCATAATTCAATAAAATATGGACTCATTTTTTTTTTTAAGTAGGCTCCATGCCCATTGTGGGGCCTGAACTCATGACCCTAAGATCAAGAGTCAGATGCTCTACCAATTGAGCCAGCCAGGTGCCCATGGACTCAATAGGCTTTTCAAAAAAACACATGCAGAACAAACTCATGGTTGCAAAAGGGGCAGGGGTGGGCAAAGTGGGGGTAGGGAAGTGGGAGATACAGGCTTCCTGTTAAACAATGCGCAAGTTATAGGAATAAAAGGTACAGCAGAGTGAGTATAAGCAATGGTATTATAATAGTACTGTATGGGGACAGATGGTAGCTACACTTGTGGTGAACACAGCATAATGTATAAAATTGTCGGGAATCACTATATTGTATACCTGAAACAAAAAAATTAAAAAAACAACAACACATGTATATGCTTACCAACAGAGCTAAAACGAAGTATTCAACACAGTAGGCAAGAGTGAGTAAAATGTGACAACGTAAAATTTCAATGCCTATCTATAAGCATATCATTCACTCTAGTATTTATAAAAAATATTTTTATCTAAAAATTAATCATCTGAACTGAAAATGGCACTTAAGGTCAGTTTTCTGGAGGCCAAAGAAGTAAAGAAAACTACTGAAGAACTTCTGAAAATAAGTATACTAAAATGGGGTCAGCAAAATTTTTCCACAAAGGGCCAGGAAGGAAATATGTTAAGGTTATGTAGGCCACGTGGTCTCAATTACAACTATTCAACTCTGCCATTGTCACAGGACAGTAGCTGTAGGCTGTGTTCCAATAAAACTTTATTTATAAAACAAGATGGCCAACTGGTAGTCGCCAACTCCTATATAAAAACAGAGATACTCTATTATGACAGTGTTTATGAGCACAGCTTTGATGGAAGGCTGACATGTGAAATATTACTCTAAGTAACTATTATCCCACAATAATTTCTTTTAAGTTAGGAGGCTAAAGTATCATCTACATTTAAAAAACAAAAACCTATGTGTACAGGGGCACCTGGGTGGCTTAGTTGGTTAAGTGTTTGCCTTTGGCTCAGCTCATGATCTCAGGGTCATGGGATCCAGCTTCCATGAGCAGGGAGCTCAACGGGGAGTCTGCTTCTTACTCTCACTCTCCTCTGTGCGCTCTGTCTCAAATAAATAAATAAATAGAATCTAAAAAAAAAAAAAAACCGCCTGTACTAAAGAAAGTTATGCTTTGAGAGGAAAACTGATCTCTGTATAATCTCTATGACAAGAGACTGATAATCTGTAGGGAAGGGGATAAGGAGAAAGGGAGCTGGAGGAATGTAAGGAAGCAAGGTGAACAACACTGTCCCATGATCTGTATTCTCAGACTATTTGCAAAAGTTGTTAACATACAGAGTGTAACATCTGTGGCTTAAGAAGCTCAGGACATAAAAGAGAAATTTTTCTTTTGCCTCTGAACTCTGAAACCTTCAACACTAAGGACATATGGGATTATAAACGTATTTTTTTAAAGATGCTTAAAACCCAGGTTTCAAAATTTTTAATGGAAGACTTACACTTTTATAAACAGAGAAAAGATTTTACTTATTCTTTTTCTGCATTTATCAATTCTGCATTCCTATCAGTAACTATGGCTCACTACAGGCACAAAGTCTCTTGAAAGTGTTTGTCAGAACCTGGAAAAATCGCTAGGTGGTTCTGATCCCTCCCTTCCTTCCTTCCCCACCCTACAATCCCTATTCCAAGAAACCCTTCTTTATATCACAATCTTCTCTCAAAATACGCAAAGGTAGATTTCTCACTGGCAAAACAGAATCTTGTACCTTAAAATATACTGAAAGTAACAAATTTGTGTGCCGTCCTTCAAGGTAGGCATCAAACGGTTACGTTTATGTAGGAAATAACCAAAAAAGTCCAGATATGCAAGCAAGAATTAACCATACCTTTACACTCAGGTTCATCATTAATTAGAAAAATGAAGTTACTTCAATGAGGAATAAATTCCTAGGCAAAAAATTATAGTTATTTAAGAGAAGAGAAATACACTTGCCTAAAGTTTTGCTATAATTTTAGGCCAATTCACAAACATTTTTAAAAATCTGACAATTTACAAATAGTTCCTTTTTTAAAACTATATACTATCCAGAAGAATTCTCTTATTACTCTTTTTCAGGAGATTCATTCTATACTTAAAATCAGAAAAATAAATCATATTTCATTCACTAAGGCCAACAAATCAAAGACCAAAACAGTGGACATTACACACACACACACCGTAATTGCAAACATTATAGGCAAGAAGAATTTTAACTTCAACATAAAAAATGAGAGACTCCTCCAGGTGAATGCTTAGGTGGGATTTTTTTTTTTTTTAGCTTCTTTTCTTCTTCTTCTTTTTTTTTTTTTAACAAAAAGCATGTAATTCATAATTTTAACAAGTTTAAAAACTGAAAAGCACTGTCCACATACTGGAAATAAAAGTACTCCTAACCAGGAACTGTATTTAAGATTTCCTCAGGAGAAAATATGAGGGACTCCATTAGCTTAAGCCATCATAAATGGTATATGAATTAATGTGTGGAGTTATGTTCCAATAAAACTTTACACAGTCAGTGGAGTAGCCTTCAGGCAGTACTCTGCCACACCCCTGCTCTAAACAGCATTGTTTTAAAACCAATATTAGATTACCTAAGACTGTAGACATTTAAGAGATAAACTATCTACATACAATTGCTCCACTCTACCAAATCTCTTCTACCTGCAACGAAAAGTGCTACAAAGCAGCAGACGTCAAATGGGAAAGGGAAGAAAAGTCAATATGTTAACAAAACCTATTCAGTAGACAGTAACTGCATTTAGATCATCCATTCAGCAAATATTTGCTCAGGACACAGGGTTCCTGGCTTCAAGGTCTAGCAAGAAGACAACACATGCATACAATCAACTATTACTCAAGCCAGCTAAATGCCACATGATGGTCAAAATAACCACTAGTATCTGAAAAATGCTTCATGGTTTAACATGTTTCCACATATACCTTTTAATAAAGCCTCATGGCAACCCTGTAAAGTACCTAAGTCACTTGGTATTATTCTCATTTTACATAAAACTCATAAATAGTAAAACTAGGATTTGTACCTCTAATACTACTGTACTACACTTCTTGAGAACAGCTTTAGGCTAGAGGTCGATGACAGAGGTGGAGGCATTTGGACTGAGCCTCAAAGAATGAGCAGGATTTTGATAGGTGAAGAGACCAAAGTATTCCAAGGAAATGACATACACAGAGGTCTAGAAGCAGGGAAATACAACGTGTGAAAAGCAGGCAGGGAAAATATAGCTATAAAGATGGTTTGAAAGCATGAGGAGAGCTTTAGGTAGGTGACTTAGCATCTGTATAAGACACTAAAGGCTATGAGAAATCAGATGGTTTGGGAGAAGGAAGGAAGAAAAGAACATAAATAAAGCTCTTACTGTGTGTTTGGTACTTTGCAAAAGAATTACCTCATATCCAGGGATGTTATGTTATGAGGTAGTGATGGGGCTCCTGGGTGGCTCAGTCAGTTAAGCATCTGCCTTTGGCTCTGGTCATGATCTCAGGGTCCTGGGATTGAACCTTGCATCAGGCTCCCTGCTCAGCAGGGAGTCTGCTTCTCCCTCTGCCCCTCCCCTGTCTTGAGCACACTCTCTCTCTCTCTCAAATAAAATCTCTAAGGAAAAAAAAAAAGTTATGAGGGGCGCTTGGGTGGCTTAGTCATTAAGCGTCCGCCTTCGGCTCAGGGCGTGATCCCAGGGTCCTGGGATCAAGCCCCGCATCGGAATCCCTGCTCTGCTGGGAACCTGCTTCTTCCTCTCCCACTCCCCCTGCTTGTGTTCCCTCTCTCACTGGCTGTGTCTCTGTCAAATAAATAAATAAAATCTTAAAAAAAAAAAAAAAAAGAAAAAAAGGAAAAAAAAGTTATAAGGTAGTGTTATAGGGAGATTAGACTTTCATAAGTCCTCTGCAGGACTGAAAAGATGGGCCTAACAGAAGGGAAACCAGTAGGCTACCTCTGTAGTTTTGGCATGAAGGAAGAGAATGCAAAACAATTCCTGTCTATGTCTCAAGTGATGCTTCTTATCCACAGTACCTCACCCCCAAATTTAAACCCAGGTTTTAAATTACCTTAAATTTTCCTACATTTTATCTAAAACTTACCAAATCTTCTGGAGGTCTCTGGATTTTTCCCCAATCTACAGAAGGCCCCTTTTCTTGCAGAAATCTATGAAATAGCTTCCGAAATCCATCAAGGTCTTTTTTAGTGTGCTATGAAAACAGAAGTTCTTATTACAACTAGCAGAATGCTTACTATTTAATAAATGTAGATACATATTATACATTTAAAACACCTTTCAATGAAATTCTTGTACTATTAAAACATAAAGTAGAGCAGAGACTGGACCCACACTTAAAGAAATACAACCAAATAATCCTCCAAATCTCCCACCAGTATCATGTAGATGGGAATTTAGGTCCATAGGAATTTCAATTGGATCTCTACATTTATTCACCAATATCTTTCTCTACCACTTTTAATGAAAATTAATCTTTATCTAAAGAAAAAGGAACAAGACACAGCTAAACTCAAAACATTAAGTACAAACTGAAATTTGAAAATGAAAAGGATGATCTATTGATTTATAAGCAGAAAAGTAAAAATACCTGTCTACGCTGAGAAACCTCTATGATAGCTGACAAAGTAGCATGATTCTATTAGAACTGGCTCTCTGGAAAAAGGCATGCAGCAGGATATATGGTTGATAAACTTCTCACAATTCTAACTGAATACTGGTATCCATTTTTCTACCCAGTGATATTAGAACACGGAACAAATACAATTTTGTTCTGATTCTTTTAGACTTTAGAAACTTCCTAGAATTAAAAAAGGACAGACAATGGTTTAACAATGGGCAAATGCTGAAAATCCTTAATTGTTAAACAATCCTAATTTTTTTTATTGCTCTTATATTTTGTGCTTATTTCAGGCTGGATGATCAATAGCAGCAATAGCAATTCAGTATGTCGATGGATGGAAGCAAAAAACGTTGTAGAATCCTTACCTCAAACTCATGTGATGGTGCTGTGGTAAGTATTTTTTCTAGTTCCTTCTTCACAGATAATTCTAGTTCTTGTCGAATGACTTCTTGAAACTGAGACGCGCCATCTTGAGACATGGCTTTGCTAAGATCTTAAAAACATAAAACCACCAACAGGAAAATCAGACAGCAATTCACACAGCTGGTAAGCTATAACTGATTTATTTCTAGTGCACCAGCAACTGAAAAGGGCTCAATCCTATGGTCCCATCATCCTCTCGAAGGATTTCAGTAGTGTCAACTAATTAGGACTATATAACCATATGGCCTCAAATCTGGTATACCTATATGCATTTCTAGTATTTCCAAAACACTAATAAACACTTCTGGGGAGAAGGCGCATGTGGGAATAAAAGGATTAATCTTTACTTGTGCATAAGTTCCAGCTCTACTAATGTTTCCCTCTTAGCCATCAAAGCTGGAGAAAAATGAGAACAACTGGAATGATGTTAATAAGGGTATATTTTACAGAACATGCCCTTATGGAACTACCACCTGATAAGAGAACTGAAGGGGCTTAGCAACATCACAGAAGCAAAAAACCCCATCCCCTCCGGGCCAGATGAAAAAATTTAGGAATTCTTTCTATTTTAGAAAGGAAGCCACTCCAGTTTCACATCCCTTACTAAAGAATAACCCCTTGAGAGATACTGGCAATTCCCAGGTGCCTCTATGTCTCTGGCATCAAAATTTTCACTTAAAAGGACACAGGGCTGCTTCCCCTCTTCTTGTCCTCAATTTCAGCCAAGACTTTTCAAGCTTATCTTTGTTAGACAAGACTTATCAGGGCTTTTGGCATAGCTGGGCATCTCTGTGACAGATGGATCTCACTAAAGGTGACAGAAATGCCTGATAGATGAAAACAAATAAAAATAGAAAGATATAGAAAAAAGAAAACATCCCAGGCCTAAGTACCTTGGGAGAAAAATGTCAACACAGGTTGTTTTACATGCTTAGCTATCTAGATAGTAATTATCTTGTCTACTACTTACAAAATAAGGGATAATCAGACTATTATTCACCTTACCCTTTTTCTTCAATACCTAACTCAAACTAATTTAGCACAATCATATTTCAATAAAACTAAAAATACTCCCTCCCACATACCATAAATTTTTTTAAAGATTTATTTATTTTAGAGGCAAGAGCAGGGGGAGGGGCAGAGGGGGAGGGAGAGGGAGAATCTCAAGAAGACACTGTGCTGATCAAGAAGCCCAACTTGGGGCTCAATACCAGGAGGCTGAGATCATGACCTGAGCCAAAATCAAGAGTCCCACGCTTAACTGACTAACCTAACCAGGAGCCCCCACCATAAGTTCTTTTGTTATCTGGGCAGAAGAAAACATTTATTTTTAAGTTAAAGCCAACATAATATTTTTAAGATACTTGTGAGAGCAGAAATTAGTACATTATGTAACTCTCAAAGCAATTTATTTGATGTGGACAGCTTCTCCTTCTCCCAAATACCTAAATATGTTAACAAATGAGATACTTAACATCACTCTTCAAAAACCTTTTTAAATCCATTTTATGTCATACTGAAATCCAGGAGGAAAAAAAAGGAAATTTGGTGAGAGCACACAATCTAATCCTAAAATAGCCATTTTCTAACTGCTCTTTTTATAGGCATAAACCACAACACAACTAAGTTTATGGACTCCAGTAAAACTTTTAAGTGACCCAAACAGTGGTCCATAAATAACTTCTTTGAGCTAAGAAACACACCTGTGTGTTCCATAAACAACCTAAATGTATGTTTCCACTAGTTAGTAGTGGATTATCATGTGTAAAAATTCATGACAGTGGATAAGCGCAGCTGCATAACTAGGATAGGTAACTAAAAAACTCCTGCAGAACATTTTAAACTAGAGTTAATGTGACATCAACTATACAGGTTCATCCCTTGGCTGACTTAATTGCAATTTAAAATTTGTCAAGGTTTAAGTACCCCCCCCCTGCTGCCCCATGTATACCTGGGATATCTCTCCCCCAATCTCTAAGCCAACTCCCATATTTAAGAAATAATTTAGAAGAGGTGCGCCTGGGTGGCACAGCTGTTAAGCATCTGCCTTCGGCTCAGGGCGTGATCCTGGCGTTGTGGGATCGAGCCCCACATCAGGCTCCTCTGCTATGAGCCTGCTTCTTCCTCTCCCACTCCCTGCTTGTGTTCCCTCTCTCGCTGGCTGTCTCTCTATCTCTGTCAAATAAATAAATAAAATCTTTAAAAAAAAAAATTTAGAAGAAAACTCTACTAAATATAAAACCTCTAAATTAAGGAACACATGAATTTTTTGATTCTGTGTCACAGATGGATTAAAATAGATCAAGAACTTTATAATGATTTTTAAAAAAGTTTTTGTTGGACTCAAAGACATCTACAGACTTGCTGCTCTGTTGATGAAGTTTAGATCCTGAAAGCCAGCATTCCCAGTCACATTCCTAAAAATTAGTGTTGGAAATAATTTATATTCTGGACAAATGCCAAGATGAGGTAACAATAAATGTAACTGCAAAGTTTAAAGATAACTGTAGTAGCTGTATGAGAACAGTAAAAAAACAAAAACAAAACCAAAAATCAAACAAAAAACCCACCAAGCTTTAGAGACTTCCTCTGCAGAACAACTGCCTATCATTCTACATGATTTAAGGTCAAAACACACAAAACCCATCTCACAATCCTCTCTATCAAGCCAAGATAAGGCTGGCTGGTTGAAAGACACATGTAATGCTACATGTGGTATTTGCCAGCTGCAAGAGCTTCAACCTTAGAATAGGGATTAAAAAAAAAAAACAACAACAACAACAAAAACCAGACACAGATTCAAACTCAAACTCAAGTTGTAACAAATATTCCTAACCTTTATTCCTCCCATTTCTTTGATATAGCACCAAATGCAAACACAGAACGATTTGTATTCCTTCCAGCCACTCTACAGATATGAACAGCTAATAAAACAAAGAACGTTATAAAGAGCCTATCACCTCTTCCACCCTATTGCACTGCCGTTTGCTTCCCTTTCCTCTGCACAGTGTTATTATGAAGTTTTGTGGGAGTTTTTTTGTTTGTTTGATTTTAGGGGCTAAAGAATAAAAAAGGGCTTTTAAGGATTAAAGCATATGCAAGAATAAGAACTTATGCTTAATCAAGAAGGATGTCTATCTTAAATACCTGACACATTTGGGAGGCACAGAGCTAGAAACCATTTCCCTTAGCAGTGACCTCTTTATCCATCCTGAATTTTTTTTTAAAGATTTTATTTATTTATTCGACAGAGACAGAGACAGCCAGTGAGAGAGGGAACACAAGCAGGGGGAGTGGGAGAGGAAGAAGAAGGCTCATAGCGGAGGAGCCTGATGTGGGGCTCGATCCCACAACGCCGGGATCACACCCTGAGCCAAAGGCAGACGCTTAACTGCTGAGCCACCCAGGCGCCCCTCATCCTGAATTTTCTAATAAAGGTCTGGAATATCTGGTAGGAAAAGAAGTACAGACCTTAAAAGCTTTCTTGGACTCAACATTCTCAGGTTACACTTCTGGCAAGGGAAGTTGTGTTTCTAATGGAAGTTCAATTAAGGAAGCCCCTGAGTAATGCAATATTCCTAACCTCCCAAAATGTTTTATCCCTTCTCACTTCCTAGCAATAGAGAATTGCTCATCCTCGACTTTGGACAGAGAGTGGATTAGGAATCAAACATTTCATTACTGGGGTGCCTGGGTGGCTTAGTCAGTTAAGCAACCAACTCTTGGTTTCGGCTCAGGTCATAATCTCAGGCTTGTGAGACCAAGCCCCATGTCAGGCTCTGTGCTGTGCATGGAGTCTGCTTAGGATTCTCTCTCTACCTCTCACTCTGCTGGCCTCTCCCAATCCTTACTTGTGTGTGCACACACATTCTCTCTCTCAGAAAAATAAAAATAAAATTGAAAAATAAAAGAACAGCTGCGAAATTTAAAAAAATTTTCTTTCATTTCCTTAGTCATAACTCAAAACATTTTTAGAGATGAGAGGGAGCATTTTATCTACCCTCAACATTTTACAGATGAGGAAATTGAGGCTGAAAGAGGTAAATGAGTTATCCCAGGTCATAGAACCAGCAAATGCTGGAGCTCAGAAGCAAAGCCAATTTATTCTGAGTGCCATCCCACCACAGTGAAATGGAAATATCTTGCTCATTTTTTCCTCCTAGTCTGACTCTTTAATCCTTGGCACAAAATCCAAAAATAACACTCCAAAAGCATTTCTATCAGAATCTTCTTATACCCAATGGAACAGACAGGAACCTCCCTTCCACATGGGCTTACTAGAATTGTCCATTTGACTTAATTATAACTTAATTTGGGATAGAAAAAGCAGTAACTTTTTTTTTTTTTAGAAGTTTTTCTGCCACCTCGATTTCCTAATTCTTCCTTGTTCACAAGAACTAAAATTTCAACATCGTGGACTTTCCCCTATCCAACTGGAGCCAAAAAGAAAAAAAAGGAAGAGGAAAGCAATAGAATCAAGAGGTAGGAGACACTCAATCTAACAAGTGATTGTTTTCATTTAATTCAGGTATTTCATTTCATCCGTTTCATAAACTAAGAGGTATACATAATATCCTTCCCTGACATCCTGATACTGGCACAAACAAAACAATTTCACATTCTAAAGGAGAAAGCTAGCTTCACAATGCACAGGCCATGGAAAGATTATAGAAAGAATACCAAGAGCAACAAAGAGGTTTGGAGCTCTCCCCAGGCCACCTCCCCATAAACCACTCATTAGATCTATCAGTCCCAACCTTCCTTGGAAACCACACTGAGAGGAAACCAAAGTCAGAGTATTGGAGAGCTCACTTAATCTTAACCTAGGAAATGACCTGTGAGCCAAGTATGATAGAGTCCCTACTCATCCGTAGGGAATGTGTTCCAAGACTCCCACCAGATGGCCTGAAACCGCAGATAGTACTGAACCCCATATATACTATGTTTTTTCCTATATATACATAGCTATGATAAAGTTTAATGTATAAATTAGGCATACTAAGAGATTAACAATAAAATAGGATAGTTGTAATGTACCATAATAATATATGAATGTGGTCTCAAAATATTGTACTGTACTCAGCCTTCTCGTGACTTTGTGAGAAGATAAAACGCCTACAAGAGGAGATGAAGTGAGGTAAACGGGGCAGGCATTGTGACACAGCATTAGGCTATTGCAGGCATACCTCGTCTTATTGCACTTTGCTTTTCTTGCACTTTGCAAATATTGCCTTTTTTTTTTTTTTAAACAAACTGAAGGTCTGTGGTAACCCTGCATTGAGCAAGTCTATAAGCACCATTTTTCCAATGGCAACTGCCCACTTGTGTCTCCGTGTCACATTTTGGTATACTCATAGTATTTCAAACTTTTTCATCATTGTTATCTTTGTTATGGTGTTCTGTGACGAGTGATTATGACTCACTGAAAGTGCAGGTGATGGTTAGCATTTTTTAGCAATAAAATGTTTTTAATTAAGGTATGTATATTTTTTAGACATAATGCTATCGCACACTTAATAGACTACAGTGTAGTATAAACGTAATTTTTAAATGTAGCAGGAAACAAACAAACAAAAAACCCCACCTCATTTGACTCTCCCTTTACTGCAGTATTTGCTTTATTGCTGTGGTCCAGAACGAAACCTGAAATATCTCTGGGGTACGCCTGTATTGACCTTCTGAGTATGTCAGGAGGAGGATCATCAGACCTCAGTGAGGTAAGTGAAAACAGAGGATAAGGGGGGACTACTGTAAGTTTAAAACTCTAAGAATGTACTGGTAACTGGAAATATCCATGGATAAAGTTGAGGACATATTCTGACTAGATTTAAGACCAATTAAAGCTAACCATCCTCTTTCGGGTTCTCACTGCAGTTCTTAAACTCGGTTATTTGTGAATATTCCTCCTAGAAAAACTTTTCTTCTTCGAATTCCATTACCCAACATTACTCTACATCTTTTCTTACCTCTGTGACCAGGCCTCAATTTCCAAAACTGGCTCTTTCTTCTCCTACTCCCTGAGTTTCCTAAGATTCCGTGTCCAGACCACTTTTCCCCTCAATTATTCCCTTACCAGCCTCATTACTGATAACTCCCAAATATGTGCCTCGCATCCTGATCTTTTTTCCTGAGCTCCAGACTCACATTCCCTACAGCCTTCTAGACTTTTTCCACCTGGATACTCAGGTTGAGTACCTCAAACTCAACATCTCCAAATCATCTAAACCAAATACGCTTCCCTGCTCCTCATGATATGAACATTCTCCTAGTCAGTGCTACGTGACCTATAAACCTCAACACAGTTGACTCTTCTCTTCTTTCCCCTCACATAACATCAATCCAATACTATATACTTCAATTGCCACAATTCCATTCATTGCTTTTCATTCCCACTGCTGCTACTTTAATTTCCCTCTCATTTTCACTCTCCTGGTCATGATGACAACAGCTTTCTAACCAGTCTGTCCATATGTCACTCTAATCTGGTGATACCAAGCAGAATGGATTGGTCTCCCTAAGCTGCAACCCCAATCATATCACTTCTTTCTTCATTGATGGGATTTGCATTTGATGAGAAACAAATACAAATTCCTTAGCCAGACCTGTCTTAAAAGCCAAGTTGAAATAACTTTTTGAGGGGCGCCTGGGTAGCGCAGTCGTTAAGCATCTGCCTTCGGCTCAGGGCGTGATCCCAGCGTTCCGGGATCAAGTCCCACATTGGGCTCCTCTGCTGGGAGCCTGCTTCTTTCTCTCCCACTCCTCCTGCTTGTGTTCCCTCTCTCACTGGCTGTCTCTCTGTCACATAAATAAATAAAATCTTTAAAAAAAAAAAAAAGAAATAACTTTTTGAGTAGCCAAAGTTAATGAAAGTGCTAAAGCAGAATGCCTAAAGTTTGCAATTTTAGTTCATTTGTGATATCTCAATAGTGCTTCTAAAACTTTAATGTGCACACAAATCCCCTGGAGGGCTTGTTAAAACATAGATTCCTGGGCAAGCTACGAGGATTCTGACTCTGGGGGTAGGTCTGGTGTGGGGAGAATAAGCATTTCTAATAAGTGAATGCTACCTGCATTGCTTTGAGTAGCTCAGATATAAAGTATACTCCACTTATCTTAACCCATTTGTAGCAGCCATGTGCATCATTCTTCTCCCTACACAATGCTCTTCTGTCACCTATTGTCTGCCCCAAGGCCATGTGCTTTAGAGATGGCACCAGGCCCAGATTGGTCTAAAGCCTTCCCAGAGACTGGTTTAAGCATGAAACATAATATGATTCTGGCCAGTGAGCCACAAGGGTATAGTCTGCCAAAGGACTTAGGAGAAAGGTGCTCCTCACTGAAAAAAGAGACACATGGAAAGAAATAGTATCTTTTCCACTCCTGGACATATGTGCCCACCTCTCACTTCTAGTTACTTCTGCCATTAGGGACCTTAAGGGAAGCTAACCTAAGAATGAGAAAGATAGGCTTAAGAAAGCAGAGGAGAAGGAAGGAAAGACTGATGCAATCTTCATACTCAATTAGCCAACTCCGGAACATCCCACTCAAGATTCATGTGATGTAAGTCCCTCGTTTTTTAAGCCAACTGTGTTTGTACTTTTCTGTTCCATGAAATTAAAAGCATCCTAATTATTATAAGATTGTTCCAAAACACACATCTCAAGTGTCATTCAACATATTTAGAGCAGGGTAGGCAGAAATGAGGAGGAAAAAATTTGAAATTAGTGGCCCGGCATGAATTCCAAAATCATGAGAGATCATCCGAGCCTCCAGGAAACCTCCCTAATACCTCAGCCCCCAAAGGCTCAAACTCTGCAATTCTACTATTTTGGGGGTGGTGTTCTGTGTTCCCGGTGGTAGTTTCTGAACATGCAAAGAGTCCTTCCCTTCTATCACAACTCCTTTAATGTGAAGGTTTTAATCACTCTATACTATATCAAACCTATATATACTATATACATACTATATCAAACCTATATATAGTATAGACCTCAGTACTATATCAAACAGCCCCTAAAGTTTAACTCTTTGCTTAGATGTCTGTCTGCAACACTTCAAAGGCACTGGCCATGAAAAATTTTCTTCCAACACCTACCTCAGCACCTGACACAGTGCAGACACCTGATAATATGTAAATAAGAGATCAAGACATATTTTCATATTAGCGGCTTGAGCAGCCACTATATATATCATTTGTCAGAATTCAGTTTAAATGTAATCTCCTGGATATCTTTCTAAACTATGCATGGTTGCCCACTACATGCTCACGTGGTAGATTCTTCTACCTCTCCTTTGTAACACCATGCTTTTTAAAGCTTATTCAATGTCTGTATTTCCCAACAAGTTATAATCTCTGTAGGAATATATCATGTCTATTTTGCTCAGGCTATATTCCCACTGCCTAACACAGAGCTTGAAACATAGTAAATATTCAAGTAATGTTTATTAAATAAATGAGTAAGAGCCTATTAAGATACTGCTATGTGGCAGAAATACATTTAGAAGGTAGAGTCGAGTCTAGTGAAGGTAGGGTCTGATAAGGCCAAACAGAAAGTATTCAAGAGGCAGGATTTACGGTCATGGGGAAGCAAGGCTAAGCAAAATATGGACTGTGTCTTGAGTACTTGAAGTCCCCAAAGCTTCTTAAGAAGAAGCTAAGTTATCAGTCAATTATCAGGTATGTTGTCAAAGAAATTTCAAACTGATAGCCAATCTAGACAAAATGATCTCTAATTTTTTTTTCAATTTTTATTATCTTATATAAAAGTTAGCATAATGTTTTCACTAACTTTAAAGATTAAATAAAACTGTGCAATTTGTATATTTAGATTAAGCTTAATTTAGGAAGAATATAGTCCAGGTCATTCAATAACAAGAAAAATCAATTGGTTGATTTTATATGATCTTTTAGTACTAAAGTCAATGTTGATTATTTTGGCCTGCAAACGATAGTTTGACTATTTACATTTACATAGATTTTTTTTTAATTTGTTTTTAGAGAGAGAAAGCACGATGGGGGGGAGGCAAGGGAGAGAGAGAATCTCAAACAGACTCCCCACTGAGCACGGAGCCTGAAGCAAGGCTCAGATCTCAGGATCTCGGGACCCTGAGCTCATGACCTGAGCCAAACCAAATCAGTCCCTTAACCCACTGAGCCACCCAGGCACCCCTACATTTACATAGATTTTTAAATGACTCAGTTTTACATACATATGAATGCTTAATAAACGCTTTCTGATAAAGATAAAAGGTCCTAGTTTTCTCAGAACTGTTTCAGCACTAAATATGCAGAGCTACTTGCTAATCAAGATTTTTGCTAACTTAACTGTTTTTAACAGAATTTACAGATAAACCAGATTTCTCATTAATAATTAAGATGAACTCTGCTCTCATATAACAGAGTAGCTCTTAAAATCTTAAGGGGAAAAAAAGAAAATATCACTTCTGGAAAACAGAACTTTCAGAAGAGATGTGTCAACTGATCAAATAATATTACCTTGCATTAAGTTTAACAGATATAGGAAGGCATGCCAAGGGACCTAGAACACTCATTTGTTGAGAGGAAGAAAAAGAGATACAACATAAACTCATCATCATCAAGCACAAAAAATTATTTGGCAGGCTTGCCCTGTAATTTGACACATGTCCATTTAGATAAAACTTCTAAGCTTGGAAAAGCTTAAAGGTCAGTGAGTCCTAATCTCTTATCTTTGAGATGAAACAGGGCCCCAGAGATGCTGACTTGCCTAAGGACACAGCAGCAGTGCCAAGATGGAATCCAAACCCTGGTGCCCTGCTTCTCTTTCCTGAAGGAAGGTCTCCCCTTTCTTGGTTACATGATTTGTCACCTCCAGGAGTATGCCTGAATGAAAACATGCAAAAACCCAACTATGTCTATAATGTGAGATTATCAGGTGAGGTTAAAACTACATACCAGAATAAGCATCCTTTTATGCTCTTTACCTTTCCCCTCTATACTGTTTGTTTTCTGGACAATGAAAAATCGAAGAAAGTTTTTATGCACTCTCTAAATATTTTATTACCAAGGCTAAGCATTTTTATCACTGGCATACGTGAACCTAAAACAGTGCATTTTCCATTTTCCTGCACTCTCTGGAAGTTTTAAAATTCTAGGCAGGGTTTAAACATAAATGAAACATCACATCAGCCTTTGCCAGGGCAGCAACCAGAGGAAAGCAAACTCCAAACAACTTGTCTACAGGCCTTTGTGGCCAAGGAGCAATGGAGTTATTGTTAAAGAGACTATCCCCTAGAATAGTATTTTTCACACTTTGGTGACTATTAAAAAGTAGACTAAGCATAATATGACTATTTCATGTACATGAATACAAAGAATAATTCTTTTTTTAAAGATACAAGTGAAATCACAGAGAAACAGGGAACTCTCTTGATTTGCATAGGAAAAATTAACAAATATCTAGAAATGTTCTGGAAAACAAAAGATTTTGCTGTTTATGTAAGTTAACTAAGACAACATAGCCAATTTCTCCTTGGTTCTCAAAAACAATCCTTAATTGTCAAAATGGTTTGGGGGCACAATCGATTTCATCTGGCAATACCCGAGAAAAATAAACAATGGGACTTTTGGCAGAGGCAGAAATTGAGCCCTAAACAATTACTTTGCAACAAACTAAATGAGATGTCTGCATCACCAATAACTGGGAAACAGCTTTCAAATGGAGTATTATCCCCTTTCTCACACTTAAGCCCTATCAAACACAAAAAGTTTAATTTTCTTTTGATAGCTTGGCAAGCCAACTTTCAAAGAATTTAAAAGTTATTAATAGAAAAATGCATGCCTGGTGAAAGAATTTCAGAGGCCTAAGACATATGGCTTCAATTAATTGTCATTGTGCCTGGAACAATCTATCAAATCACCCAAGACGAAGATGTTCAAAATGCAAACACTATTATACCAAGTTCAAAATATGAGAGTTTAGAAAAGAAAACATAGGCTGTGTCAAAAGGACACAAGTCTTTAGAAAAAGTCAAGCTTCTGAAGAGATTTCAAGCAATCAAAATGGTGGTAAAGTTAATCATACTTCCTCATTCACTAGATCCCAAACCCTCAGAGGATCTCCCCCAAATTTTATTCGAATAATGCTGGGGTTTCCTCCATTGGAATAAATTCTGGATATCAAGAGAAATCACATATGGAAACTTAGTACAGTCAACTCTTATTCATTTTTTTACAGATAAACCAGAGCTAGTTTGACTTTCAAGTATGTATTTATATTAACCTTTCAATAATGGATATCTGGCTGTCTGAGAACTCCTAATACCCGCACTGACGCATAAAAGTACCAAATACAATATGGTAGAAAACAGAAAACCACGGTATATTCTTTTACCTAGAGCATTTTCATTATTAGGCCAACTAATGTTCTTTACACAAATTAAGTATCTCATTATTTTAAAGTTACTACAGTTCATAAAATTACAATTTTCTATGAAGAAAAAATAACACACATACACAGAGAAAGGTCTCTGTGTAGCAATATCACAAGAAAACACCTACCGTTCAAACTTAACATTTTAGAGTAGTTTCCTCGTAATTTTTCAATTTATCTTCAGAATATTAAAATGGCACTTTCAAGAAGTATACCAGTTAAGATTTCTTATTTCTCTAATGTTCCCTATCAATTTCTTTTCTCAGTAGGCTTTCCAAATGAAAATCATCCATCTTACTACGAGAAATACCCAGTTATCAAGAACAAAGGCAATTTAACCACAGAGATTACAAAGTCCATGGTGAAAACAAAGTTTTCATCAGCTCAACTATTCTGTTTCATTTAACTAAGTCCCCCTCCAACAACATAATGAATCCTTCACCGTATCTTTAAAAACTGAAGAGTGTGCCTTAATCATTGCTTTGCCCCCTCTATTACTGTTTGAAATCCATTCACAATCCCCCTGGGCTAAAAGCATCCTAGTCATCTAAATAATCAGTAATAAGCTAAATTTAGTTTGAGGATTTGAGAAGAAGCAGGCCAAGGCCCAACCTCCACAACCAGGCCCCAAAATGCATCTCATCCCTATATTCATCTGAGACCCCTCCAGTTAAAATTAGCTCAGCTAATCCTCCTTGGCTAACTGCCATCTACCAAGTAGGCATCTCACACACACACACAAAGTCATAAAAAGAGAATTCCAACAAATGGGAAAGTTGATGGGCCTCAAATATTTTTAAGTGACACAGAGATACTCAAATTCTTCCCCTGAAATATAAGAAAGTACCTCAATTTAAGACTATTAAGGGACATTTTTATATAATTTAGATAGATAATGGCCTATTAAAAACAGTTAAAGAAAAGTTACTCTAATATTACAGTATAAGCACATAACATAGTCTTAGCTGGCTAGATGACAATATTTCCTGCACCATTTATAAATTTCAAGTCATGTGGAGAGAGATTATCCCATAGCTCTCAGAACTTTTAAAAAGCAAAATCCCAAATGGCACCCATCAACAAACCTGGCAAAAAGTCACATCAGCTGAAGACCCTTAGTACCTGCAACTGTGACAGGGAGTCCCTTCTCACTCAGCTAGTACTCACATGTATTTAGAATAATTGGGGGCCCTGCAACAACCTCTGGAGTGGAGAAAACTAGCAAATGGCAAGTAATTTCACAGGTGCAGGCAGAAGGTGACCTGAGGGCAGAATACAACAGCTAGGGAATTATATCCTAGATCCAGGAAAGAAGAGTCTTCCTATAAGAAAGCTATTTAAGTGCCTGAGGAACACAGACTTGGGAGATGCCCAAAGAAAACTAAATTTTCTTTTGGCCAAGGAATATATACTGACAGTGCTCCTGCCTATCAACACTAAGCATTTTTATTAATTGAACATTTCTACCTAATGACTTAACTGGTCCCAGTGCTCGAGAATGGAGATGCCCAGGTTTCCTACAAAGCACATTACCTAGCTTTGGGAGAAGAGATTCAAGCAAAGTATAGCAACCCCAAATCTTCTCCAGGCATTCAAAAACATGCACACAACACACAGGTATAATAATACCTAGATGTGCTGAGTTTCAAGTGCCCACTATAAGGGATACCCATGAAATCTCAATACAGTGTATTGCACATTGTAAGCACTCACAAACTGTTTTGTTGACTTGGACTGAAACAAAAACTGTCACCAACTATGTATTCACATCACCATTCAAGCTTCCCTCCTCCTACCCCTGCGCTTTTTTTTTTTTAAACATATCAACTCCGAAGTCCTGGGGGCACTAAACACCAAACTTAGAATAGGAAAATAAAGAACTGTCATACCTGCTTTGTTTCTATTTACTTCTGTTGACAACATGTGGTTACACTTACAGTGGCAATGCTATCTGTATGGCCACCATCACTTTAAGAAAGAAAAGCAAAACTCACTGGCCATCTAATATGTGACTAGGACATTCATATAATTCATCTCATTTCAACTTCTCAATAACCCTGTGGCAAAGTATTAGTACCCAATATTTATATAAGCAGAAACTGAGGTTCAGAAAAATTATGCATCTAAGATCACCCGTTAGCAGGATTCAAACCTAAAGCCAAACCCTTCTATCTTTATAACATTTATGTAATCTAAGTGGTGTTATAAAAAAACCACAACTGAAAATAAAAATGTAGGCTAACCTACTAAAAAATACATGAAAAATGCTGAGTTTCTCACTTGTCATCTGTGACAAGTTCTTTTGGAGCATCCACCATTCAAGACACGGTATTTCCCCCAGAGATATAATACTATCTTTGCCCACAGGGAATTGACAGTCTAGTCGGAGAAACAAGACATTTGGATAAGTTTTTAATGTCAGAAGCCACAAAAGGTATTAGAAATAACAAGGGTTTTAGACACATTTATATATGAATGTCAATGCTTACCAGCTGTGAACTTTGGACAAGATACTTAAATTTCCTCAGCTGTAAGGTCATGATAAAAATCTACCTCTTAGGGGTTTGTGAAGCTAAAATGAAACAACATGTGGAAACAGAGGCCTACTATTTGTTCAATCTTTCTTTTATGGCACGAGCTAAGTGTCAATATGTAAAAATATCAGTAAATGACACAGCAAAGACTAAACAATTTGATCTGGTACAAAAAAAATTCCAAGACAAAAATCCCAAAACTTAGACTTGAAAACTGATTTGTGGAGACAGCTGAATCATTAGCCAATTAGGTTTATCACTTGTAACAGCAGCAGAGTTAATTAAGCATAGAGGGTTTACACCTGAAGTACAAAATTTAAACAATGACAAACAGGAACATAATCTTGTTAAATTTGGAGGGGAGGGGTATCATCTTTTTGTGCAAAACTGCTAATTTAAAAGGAAAACTACCATTTAAAGTAAAAGTGGATAGCAACTAAATGCAATGTTGGATTCAATCATGGAACAGTAGCCTGAATAACTCTGCAGTTAATAGTAACATACCTATGATAATTTCTTAGTTTTGACAAATGTGGAACTTTTCTATAAATCTAAAAGTATTCCAAGATAAAAAGCTTATTTTTTTTAAAAAAAAGCAGATGGCAAGGGAAAGGAATATGCATAGCAACTCTTAGGTATTACCACTTGGATTTTGAATCTCCTGAAGACAGTCATTAACAGCAAAGGCTGTGAAATCAATCAACCCACACCACCTATGCAAGCTATTCTAATGCATAACTACAAGGAATACCTGAAGTGTAATATTTTTAACTTTTAAAGAGAAGTGACTTATTCACTTTTCCTTCACATATTCTTGGCAAAAGCAGCTTTCTGGTAATTTTGTTGTTGCTGTTACAAAATCAGAAAATTAACAGTTACCTCGCTTTTCCATTCTTAAGACATTTGTTCAATAAAAAAACCTCTCTCACCACATATAAGTTATAACATGAATTTGAAAGTCTACCGACAACTGACATTTCTGAGCGTGGTACTAAAGGAGGCAGGCATAAGTGTCCCATCTGTTTCCATAATAAGACAGGCAGTCAAATACTCTTAATCTATTATACAAAACTCAAAGAAGAGTTAATAAAATGATATAAAACTTATTAGGGCATTTTTATTCCTAGAGTCAAATAATGGCCCTAACTGACCATTTTTTTAAGTACATCTGTTGAGTCACATTAAGTGGTTGTGAACTTTCACTATTTATGTGCTCAAGATAACTGAAGCTTTTACACTCTGAGGTCTGCAAGAGAAGGGTTTACTCGCATACCAGAAGGCAAATCCTATGCTAAAACTAGTGAGTAACAGGTTTAAGGTACACCAATTTCAATGTGTACACCAACACACACAGACATACAAGCAATGTTAATGCTTAACTCAGTTCAGAGGCATTCGCTAACCCTTTTTTAATAGACACGTAAAATTTAGAGGGCAATTTTCAAGTTTCAAAAAAACCTTAATAATCCTTTCAGATTTCAAAGAAGAAAAAAATAAACAGCAATGCAGCAAAGTCATTTCTCTTGCTGAAATGACCTCCAGCTTCTACAAGCTACTACCGGTTTCGCAATAACTGAATCTGAGACTCCAACCACGCACACACAAACGGAGTAGAAGCAGAGAACCCGAAAGCTTCCCCAACAGTCCTGGTAAAACCCACCTACCTTCCCTCAGCCCTCCCAGTTCCCCTTCCCGTTCACGCGCACATGGTTACCCTGACTCCACCAGTAAAAGACAACTGGAGTTAATTAGCACGTAAAATCCTGTTTTATCATTATTTACAGCTACTATCCTAGCGCGCCAGAGTGCTACTAACCTGATTTCAGGGAGGCAGAACTAAACTCGGCAGAACACAGGGGTATAAATTATACGTATCCGAAATGCCAACCCAGCAGCTCAAAGCAGCTCAAATGTCAATCTAAGGAAAAGGGTTTCGCAAACAGTATCTTAAATGAACATTTCCACTTCCAAACCACCCACCTCCCGACAGAAGCAATACGGGAGACAAAAAGACGGGTGTCTTACCTTGTACATATCTCGACATTTTAGGGATTTATTAAAATACTCTGATGTATATATATTAATTTCTAGAGGAGCCACGCTATAGGGCAGGTCTCTCTCTTCCTCCCCTGCTTTAACCGACGTGTTCCCTCTCCCCTTCCTATGTTTAGTCACTTCAGAGAGTATTTATTCAAAGCGATTAAAACTGCCTCAAAAAAAAAAAAAAACCCCAAAACAAACAAACAGGAAAACCTCCTCCACTTCCAAGAAGACAGGAACTTAGTGTGACTGAGACGGCTTGGAACTCCTGTCTACACTGCGCTCCTGACACAAACCAGGGCCAACTGGAGACTCCCGGAAAAGGTAAAAACACACGAACTTAAATTTCATCAATGAAAGAGGAGGATCTACAACGGCTATTTCACCGCCCCCCGGGTCCCCACGCCCTCCTGGGCTGGACGGCAGCAGACACTGGCCGGCCGCACCCCCTGATCCCCTCCCCCTCGCTGCCGTCCAGTCTCCGGCCAGTTCCCCGGGAAACCCTAGTCAACAGCTGCCAGCGCCCAAGCAGGGTCCGAGTGGCGGGTGAGGCCGGCAAAAAGAAGCAACGCAACCATTTTTACTAGCCCGTAAACACCCTGGGACTAGGAGGCGGCAACAGTTCCGCGCACCCGCCAGCGGGCCGTCACCTCACCCCCTTCCATCAGCGACTGGAGAAATCCTGCAACGGGCTTGTTCTCGGGAGGAACCGAAGGCCACACCGCCCCTCCCCCTCAGCAAACACTAAGGGTCCATCCGCGAGGGGAGAACCCGCAAGCTGCCCCGAGCCCGGGGGACAGGAGTGAGGGAGAGCCCCGAACCCCAAATTCGGCCTCCCGGGCATAACAGCGGGTCGCGGAGAGGAGCTTTACACATCTCCCAGGGGGAAACACACCCTCCTAAGGGGTCGCGGGAAGCCCGTCCCCGCCTCTCTCCAAACCTCCACCAAGACCCACCTTCCGCTTCTTTTAACAGCTGGGAAATTGGGGGCGTTTATGGCGCCCCGGGAAGAAGGCTCGCAGGCTGAGGGAATGTCACCTCTGAGGCACCCTTCTCTCTCCCTCTCCCCTCACACATGCACAACCTGAACTCCTCGCCAGCGGTCACAGCCCAGCTGCTGACCCTCTGCGCCCACCTGGCTGCCGGCTTCTGACACCCCAAGCCCCCACTTTCTCCCAAACACCTCCCCTCCCCCTCCATTGGGAGCAGCCCCCCTCAATGCGGAAATGTACCCGCGGTTCCTACGGACAGGAAGAACTACCAGTCAGGAGCCGAGGCGGACGCAGGGCCTGACCAATGAAACGCACGGAGGTGGCAGGGGGCGGGCGTCTCCGGCCGGAGGGAGACCCGCGGAGGTGGGCGCTGAGCGGGACTCTGGGATCCGCCTGTGCGAGCCGCGCCTAGGGCGGCGGCGCAGGGGTGTTTCAGCCGTAAAATTCCTGCCTTCTGCAGATACTTTAGCAAGGGAAAGAACCTGAAGCACGAGGGGTTATTTTTGTAGTCCATAAAAATGTTCCGGCTAAGCGGCGGATAGAGCCAGAACGCCCAAGACAACTACCTGAGAGAGCCCAGGCCCTTCTCGATAGATACAAATTCTACTGACTACTTCTGGTCTAGGGAGGGTGAAGGTGCGTTAAGGACTAAGTAGTGGGATATGTGGGGCCCACTAACAGAAGGAGGGATTTAGGGCGTCGAAAAAAGTGCCAGCTGAAGCCTCCGCCGCTAGAACCACCACCCCCAGTACCTATTCCTGTAGGGATTTCTGCTGTGATAGGCATTTTTTACTTTTCTGATCAAAGTGGAAATGGAGGTTACCCCTTGAGCTGCTTACCTTTAATATTCTTGAAGTCCACAAGGAAGGAGGATGTTAAAAAACGTTGGCAGTGGAGTGGGAATGGCAAGAGCGCCAGCCCAGCGCCCACTAAATCACACCTGGTATTGCCGACACCTGTAAGGCGTATCTCAGACTTCCCTTCATGACTCAGCCTGCATCAGGACAGATGAATTGTCAGCGCTCTCTGAGCGGCCTCCAATAAACCAAGTAATCCTAGGAGTTTGAGGCTTTGGACATCACTAATCAACCAAGGCAAAGTGAGATTTTTTTTTTAATGATTCGTCTCTAAACAAATTTTAATTATTTAGTGCCACGTATTCACATGGAAATGTTATTAGATAAGTAACACAGAGAAGGCCCGTGATTTGTCATGCTCTCTAGAGCAACAGTCCTTGGTACTGTATTTCTTATGTGAAATCCAAAAAGACTGACCTCTCAGCTATAATTTCCCCAAATAAAACCAAAGAAACGTCTAAAACCCAGATATCTACATTTTAATATCAACATTTGAAGACACAATCTTAATCAGAATCTCTGCCTCCTTTGTGTGATGTAGAGAAATTATAGCAGCACTAAATAGTATTTATCAATCAGTGTTAACACCCAAATAAGATGCCACCAAAACGTTTGGGCCTCATAGGTTGCTTAGCCTGCAAAAGATAAGGGGCAATGAAGAGTCTTTAATTTGTACAAGGTTTTTTGTGAGTAGGGTGATCAGTTATTCTCTACCTTTACAGAAAGTTAAGGAAGAAGAAGTGAAATTTTAATTGTTGCAGGAGCATTTGGTAACACCTAAGAATGACATCTTGATTTATGAGTGATTAAATATTGAGATATAGTACCAAAGGATGTTGTACATTTGCTGCCTCAAGAAATGTCCAAAAAGTAACTACCTTCTCAACCGTTAAGTCCATAATCACCCAGAGACTGGATCTTAGAGAAGTAGGACTCTAGAAGTTATATTCCCAAGTATTATTTTCAAATAGTGCCTTGTAAAATGGAATTTGTTTATACAGTGATTTAAACTTAAGTTTTGAGCCCCCAAACATTTTGTAAAAGAGCCTTCCACTTCCTCAGAGCCACTAGAAACAACCTCACAGAGCCACTAGAAACAACACTTGGCAGATAATGTGGGGATAGGGAAGGAAGATCATGGCAGGGGAGCATTTTCAAGTCTGCTTAGAATGCAATTGCCTATCTCTCTATATATTTATACATCTTAATACCTGAAAAAAACACTTTCTCTGGGGTGTATATGTGATTTAATCCTTTATTTCATGATACACCACTGTGGAATTTCCCTTCAAGGTGCATGATGTTGATATATCTATCATTAGAAATCTGTAACATGGATAGATAGATTTACAGATTAAACCTTTGCAGAAACTTGGGGGGTTCTAAAGGAAGATGAAGATGGGGGCCTGGGAAGTACTGTGTATGCAGGGGTAAGTTGGAATGAGATGGCTTTTTAGATATAGTGCTTGGCACAGGGCCTGGTACATAACAAACATTCAGTAAGTGTATACTGAATGACCAGTTTAGTGCCACCTATAAAGAAGATTTTAAAAATTTAAGGGGTGTCTGGATGACTCAGTCGGTTAAGCACCTGCCTTTAACTCAGGTCATGATCCTGGAGTCCCAGGATCAAGCCCTATATCGGGCTCCCTGCTCAGCAGGGATTCTGCTTCTCCCTCTCCCTCTGCACCTACCCCTGCTCATGTTCTCTCTTGTGGGCTCTCTCTCTCTCTCAAATAAATAAATAAATAAATAAATACAATCTTGGGGAAAAAAGAGGTTTTAAAATTTAATTTCTATTTAGGGGCGCCTGGGTGGCACAGCGGTTAAGCGTCTGCCTTCGGCTCAGGGCATGATCCCGGCGTTGTGGGATCGAGCCCCACATCAGGCTCCTCCGCTATGAGCCTGCTTCTTCCTCTCCCACTCCCCCGGCTTGCGTTCCCTCTCTCGCTGGCTGTCTCTGTCTCTGTCAAATAAATAAATAAAATCTTCAATAAATAAATAAATAAATAAAATTCAATTTCTATTTAGAGATAAAGAATTTTTAAGTTTTAGTTATTTCCACCTAGAATGTGAACTTGAGCCAAAGTGTAAGAATAATAGCAGCAAATGCAATGTCCTGATGACTTTACAGTAGGTTTTGCTAACTCCCAACCTGAGCATTATACAATAAGAGGTAGTTTAGGAAGTGCTAAAGTATGAAATAAGTGTACAGACCAGCAATGTGTGTGGTCTTTTTTTTTTTTTCTTGCGTATCCTACTTCCATCCCCTACACACAAGAAATAAAGCAAAGCAGTTTTGGAGAACATGTCAGAGACATAAAAATTTCTATGTCCTGCCCCGAGTGTTTAGCCAAGAAACCAGGCAGCAATTATACACTAGACTGTTACGCACATTCAGTATTGGCTCCCATCTGTACCTATCTAAATCCTAGGCCACCCACATGAAAAAGGAAAAAGGGCCACTGTTAGCAAAATTGCCAGTTACTGCCTAGATCTAACAATACGGCATTTTTGACTGAAAAGGTAACCAAACAGGGTTAACTGGAAAAAGATATCAAATAATATCTGTGAAACAAACTACTAATGAATGAGTAGTCTAAAAAAATGAATGGTGTTTCCAATTACTTGAGGAAGAGAAAGACTTCATTCTTTCCTGTTGCCAACACCCTGTTGTTAATGAATCAGGAAGTTTGTTGAAACAAGTTGTGAATTTAAATTATGACATATCCTTCCATTTAATCATAGTATGACTTTTAAATTACATTTGCAGATTATTTAACTTTCATATCACAAGAGTAGCAATTATTTCAAATAACTAAGATGCTTTAAAAAACAGTGTTGTCTCACATTACAGATAATTATCTAAGAGTTGATAAGAGCTGATAAATCCTCTACGTTTTAAAAGTCATCAGGCTCAAAAGAATGCAGTTTAACTGCAACATGCATTATCTTGTTCTCATTTATCAATAATTCCCCTCTAGATACTCCTTTGGAAGTTGCATAGAAGGCAAGTCCTTACTGTGTTGTCTCCTGCTTCTCCTGTTCTGCATGTTGTCCAGAGGAGAGTGTTGGTGAGAAATGGTGATGCCCATGAAATTGTTATAACTCATTCATGTGCCAAACTGCATCTCCACATCCCCCCTTGATGATAGATGCAGAGGAGTCATTTCCTTTAATGAGTAGATAGCCATAAAAAAAAAAAACCCACCTATATTCTCTCAGGGTTTTTAATAAACATAGATCATTATGTAATCATAATTCAAAAATATAAAAAGAGTCATTAAGAAATAATACATCGCTTCTGAATTCATAAGATAAAATAAACATTCTGCTTTTCTGTAGTGATATATGTATAGATGATGAGGCTACTTATTGACTTTGAAATCCTTATAGAGAAGAGCTGTGAAATAGAAAAGTATTCAGTTTAATCCTGTTTTTTCTTCCTCTTTCAACTATACTAAAGATTCCCTGTTGTGCATTCCATCAAATGTCTTTTGATGGTTTTCCAAACATCTCTGCCTCTGGTCTAGCTTATTAAATTTCCTGCCAGTGCCACCACTGGGAAGGAAAGGATAAAGAACTTCTGTTCCCTAACTTAGTCTCAGGGAATTTATTTTAAGCATGTCACACCCACCACTCTAAGTATTAAAGAGAAGATCCTCAGGACTGTTCTTTGGATGAGACCTAAATAATTGGGTAATTATATGTCATTAAATGGGTAATATGATTAGGGAATAAAAAGTAACAGTGTTTTTCCCTCCCTAGAGTGGAAAGGAGGAGGATTGTCATTTGGAGAAAAGACCACAGAAAAAATGTGGTGTATTAATGTTAAGTTCTGGTGCCATTTTTAATTGAACTTTTTAAAAAAAATTCCAGTAAGGATGCACATCTTTAAAAAAAAAAATCTAACCGGTACCAAAACGCCCATAATGAATAGCAGTACTCTTCTGCCCTACCTCTCTTTACTCCATCTTTGCATGCCAGAGGCAACTATTTTTCTTCTGACAGTTATATATACTTGATAGTTATTTCTAAATGCTTATAGTGCCATTTTTTTCCTGGTTCCTGGCTTTTAGGGAGTATGTATTTGACTTTTTATTATAACAGATATAGACTTTGCTTGCTTAAAACCCTGGCCTTGTTTTCTCCTTTGTATTAATTTCCTAAACTTTGTAGAGCTATATTTCCCAACCTTTTCCTCATAACAACACAGAGAGAAAATGATAATATTTGTGTGGCATCCTGAGGTAACCTAGAGGTAATTTGTGGGCATCATATTGGACTTGGTGATAAGTTAATTGCTTTTTAAATAATAAAAGCATAAAAAAATAAATGCAAAGTAATAGGGGAATTTTTAGATACTGAACTTGTATAAAGCTCTGAGATAAAATCTTTTCAAATTTTTGAATGAGAAATTTGAACTTGTCTGCATGAACATAATCTTCAGAGTCAGGTTTTATGATTGAAAAAGCTACACATAGTTTTTGATCAAGACTTTCAAATTATAATCTCTTCAAAGGCTTGGTAGTCACTGTGGTAGGCTGAATAATGGTCCTCAAAGATAACCAGTTCTTAACCCGTGGGACCTGTGAATGTCACCCTGTATGGTAGCAAGGACTTTAAAAGTGTGACTGAATTAAGGATTTTCACATGGAGAGATTATCCTGGATTATTTGGTTGGGCCCTAAATGTAATCACCAGTGTCCTTATAAAATGTAGGCAAAAGGGGGCCCCTGGCCAGCTCAGTCAGTAGAACATGTGACTCTTCATCTTGAAGTCATGAGTTCGAGCCCCACACTGGAGGTAGAGATTACATACAAAAATAAAATAAATAAGATAAAAAATAATAAAACGTAGACAGAGGGAGATTTGAAGACAGAAGAAAAAAGTGATGTGATGATGGAGGCAGGCAGAGAAAAGGCAACGTGATTCAAGGCCATGAGCTAAGCAATGAAGACAGCCCACAGAAGATGGAAAAGACAAGTAATGATTTTCCCCTAGAGCCTCCAGTTGTGGTGTGGCCCTTGCTGACACCTTGATTTCAGCCCAGAGAAACCCATTTCAGACTTCAGCCTTCCAGAACTATAAGAGAATAAGTTATATTGTTACAAACAGCCCAGTTGTTGTCATTTGTTTCAGCAACCAGAGGAAACGAACACAGTCACCATTCATGAGAAATGTTGTACAGATTTTTTTTAAATTTAAAATCATTTCTTTAGAAACCATTAAAAATGTATTATGGTTAAAGTTATATTCAAGAAATCTAATGGCTCTTTTTATTAATAAACACAGTGATGAAATTTGTGATAAGGCAAGTGTATTTTTAATTCAGCTGAACTTTTATCTAGCAAATATTTTTAAATAATGATGAAGCTTTAATTTGTGAAACACACACATTGTTGGATCAGTAAGACCAAAATTAGTTTGGATGCCATTAAAAGGGCATATCAGCTGCAAACAATCAGTAGTATCTGATGTCTGTGAAGTCAGAGTTTCAGAGCCACCAAAGTTGCACCATCCAGGAGCTCCATGGTGACTGTGATGTGCTAAACACAGCCAAGGAGGTATTCTGCCATCTGCACATCTACTTCAACAGCCAGCTGCTGAGCAAAATGCTATTCAACTTGGATAAGTGGCCAGTGGAACAACTAGATGTTTTTCATCATCCACTCTGGCTGTAGAGACTGTTCCTCTTGGGCCTTCCTCTGATAAAGGCTGCTAACAGCTGAAGCCAACCAGCCCTGGGGGTCCCAACTGCCTGCCCTAGGCCTTAAAGGCGCAATGTCATGCTTCACAGCTGTAACCCATTCAAAGCATTGAATTAGAAAATCCTGGTCTATCTTACCCCTCCCACCACTGCTGGGCAGCACACCAAGAAAATGAGAATTTGGAGCACAGAACAGTGCTGGGAGAGACAGGCCATTCTCAATCATCAGTGACTTTCAACTAGAGTTTAACAAAGAAAACATTAGATGTTTGCAAACCTACTAAAGTGCCGGAGTTGCATGGATCTATATGGTAACAAAAACTGAGATTATTGAAATAATAGAAGTAAGCTTATTGAAGACTACTGTCTGGATTTGGAGCATCACAGATAGATTCAGAGACTTTAAAACTGTTTGATATCCTTCTAACACGGACCAGCATGGGATGGAGACCAGATAAAGCCACAAATGGAGTACCAGGATAATGAAAGAAAAATAAAGATCCAGATAGACCAACACTTTCTTTAAGCCATGTTAGCTTGAGGGTTTTACCAGTTTCCTAGTGAGAAGGAATAAAACAATGCTAGGTCACACTGGTAATTATTTGAAATTTTTGTATGCACATATATATCTATATCTATATATGTATGTTGGCATATATTACATATGTCCATATATTTATTAATCGCTTACATCCTTTCTTATTCCAAAAAGAATCTGGGGCCAAGATGGATATATTCCTGATTAAGTTCATTGCTTAGTAAACTGGATATAGCATAGTTCATTCTATAGTGGTAATTCAGTTTAGTCATTCTCATCTAATCCCCTTTGCTGTCTTTAGATAGTCATATGAAAGAACCCCTTCAGGTATTACTTTTAAAAATGGCTTTTTCTCAACCTAGTGCACCCAAATGATAACAGTCTAGGATCCAAAGAGATTTAGGAAGTAAGCAGAAGTGCTGGTTGTATAGGTAGTTGTACTAGATTGGGTGTCTTACACCTTACGTGATCAATCCCTAAAGCTGTAAACACTGAAGTCCTTTGAGAAGAATCCATACAAAATATGTACCATCATCTAAGGTTTTTGTTTGTTTTAATTTATTGGTATTTTTTCTGTTTCAGGTACTCATATTGGTTTCTAAGGAGGCAGAAGAGTATGCTGGGAAAAAACAGACTTTGGACAATAGCCTGTTTTTTCTTTTGAGTTCTGCCACTTAGAACCTGAAAAGCTTGCATAAATTACTTGGTTAACTCTATGAGATTTAGTTTCCTCACTTAAAAGTAAGAGTAACAACCGATAACCAGTCTTGCCTTACAAGGTTATAAAGATCATCTCATTCACTGTTGGCACAGAGTCTGAGTGATGATGATAATTTTAATTAATGATTTCCTGTATTGCCTTGATATAACATTAATCTCAAGTTATTATTCCTTATTACATATTAAATATCTATTTTCCCTACATAGATGGTATACTTTTTGAGAGCAAGGAGATTTAATCTATCTTGTATCCCTAGAGCATATCACAGTGTTTGGCACTCAAAAGAAATTTGTTGAATGAGTTATCAAATAAGATATTTATGAATGAATTTGAAAGCTATAGGATGCTATATAGGTATATATTGAATGTTCCTCATTATTTCTTTAGGAATCATGTTTTCGATGGCAAATCGTCAACTTATAAATTTACTTTTGGAACACTAAAGGCGGCATTTCAAAACAAATTCTGTTGTGATAGAGTGTTTGCATAGATGACCAGAGTTCCTTCCATCCCTGTACACCACTCCTTTAAAATGTGACTTTGTCACTCCTCCCATTAAGAGGTGGAGTCTTTTCCTCCCAACACACTTTGAGTCTTGGTTGGCCTAGTGACTTGTTTTGACCAATAGAATGAAGCAGAAGTGATGTCGTGTAGTAGAGCTTTTCCAGTTGAGGCCCCCTAGACCAACCAGGACTAACTGTCAGACATGGGTTGGAGCCCATCTAAGGCTTTCCAGCTCTAGTCAGACTGCTTAATAAGTCAAACTGGCCACATAAGTGAGTCACATAAGACCACAAAAGAATCAGTCACCCAGCTGAGCCAAATCCAATACTATGTATTATTTCACAGAACAAATGACTGATAGACTCATTAATGTAGTGTCAAAGAAAAATCAAATCACACTCACTTAGTCTTCGTTTATCCCAGAACTGCCCTTAATCTTTGCACACTGGGACTGTATTTTTGAGCCTACTCATTTCTCACCTCAAAACTCTTTTCTCCAAACCCTTCTGAGGAAGAGATTTCTTCTGATCACTTTCCTAGTTAAATCCGTATCCCTAAGGGGTGCCTGTGTGGCTCAGTTGGTTAAGTGTCTAACTTTTGATTTCGGGCTCAGGTCATGATCTCAGGGTCGTGAGATTGAGTACCACATCAGGCTCCACACCCGATGTGGAGATTCTCTCTTTCTCTCTCTCTCCCTTCTCCTCCCATCCTTATCTTGAAAGAAAGAAAAAAGAAAGAAAAGAAGGAAGGAAGGAAGGAAGGAAGGAAGGAAGGAAGGAAGGAAGGAAGGAAGGAAAAGATCAATACCCCTAAACTTAGTGTCTGGGTGGCTCAGTCGTTAAGCATCTTCCTTAGGCTCAGGGTGTGATCCCAGAGTCCTGGGATGGAGCCTGCATCGGGCTCCCTGCTCCGTTGGGAGCCTGCTTCTTCCTCCCACTCCCCCCGCTTGTGATCCCTCTCTTGCTGGCTGTCTCTCTCTCTGTCAAATAAATAAATAAAATCTTAAAAAAAAAATACCCCTAAACTTAGAGATCTGTTTTTCAGAGATTCTGAAATTCTTTAAGTGGAAAAAGATAGGTTTTTATTTAAAATATATTTTTTAACATAATATAAAATATATTGTTTTAAAGATACATTGAATACTTCCAAGTTTCCAAGGATATTTCTTGCATTGTTTTAATAGTAAAAATGAAGATATAATTCAAATGCCACTAACAGGGGCATAAATTATGATAAATATATCTGGTAGTATATATGTATATATATATCGACATGGAAAGATATTCCTTATATCCTAAGTGGGGAAAAACAATCAAGCTAAAAAATATACGTAGTAAGGCCAGTTTTTACAAACTTCTGTTAAAAAGAAGTTTGCTTGCTTGTTTGTTATCTAAGACTGGATTAAAAAAAAAATACACCAAAATGTTAATGGTTACTTCTGGGTGGTAAGATCATGAGGGACTTTTCTTTCTTTTTTAAAACAATTTTTATGTACTATTACTTCTGCTATGAACAGGTATTTGTGTAATAAAAATAAAAGTCATATTTAAAGTATAAATCTACCTAACAAGAAAGAAAACCCATATTCCAGCACCAATATTCATCAGCCTAGTCCCTCATTCAGGAATATGGAAAATCAATACCAGATATTTGAGGAAAACCAGTTGCATCAAAGAGAAGGACAATGATAAAATAGAAAACCTAAATATGAAGGACATGAAGATTAATTCAGACAATTAAAGATACTATAGACATAAAAAAGAACAAGCTATAGAAAAGTGACAGATTACAAGAGATAATGCTTGGGAATTAAAAATGTAAGCACTAAAATTAAACCATTTGGTAGAAGGGATGAAAGGTAGAGTTCAAGGATTCCTGGAACATAAAGCAAAGAGACAAAAAATAGAAAATATGAGAGAAAAATTACAGCACAGTATATCAATCCAGAAATTTCAGCATCCACCCATGTCCATTTTATTAAACTGTTGGGACAGTGTCACAAACATAAAACTATTCTTTTTTCTAAATGCTTTCTTCAGTCATGACCTGTCAAATTGCCCTTTCCTGCCTCTTGACAACACTGGTTACTTTCAGCTTTCAAGACTCTAGTAGTTCAGTTTGAAATTCCAATTTCATATCCCATTTAAATCTCATCTCCCCATTCTCCAGTCATTTTGGCTCAGCCTTTACCTGTGAATCCAGGAACCTGCAGAGGAGAAGGAAGTATGTGTGCATTTTCACTCTTCCCTCTGCTTCAAAAATACCCAACAGTTGAGGTTGTTGTTGGTCTTCCCTTCTTGTGAGAAGTGATTTTCAGTCATCATACCTCACTTAGTTTAGGAGGTAGGAAACACACTCCCCTGCTCCTTTTGGAAAGGGAGCTCCCAGTCTTAGACCTGGGATAGATGGAGAAGGGGGATTGGGGTACTGCTGGGAAGTAGCAAAGCTCTAATTATTGAGGCTTTTCTTTAAAATGAGAGATATTTAACACCTCTTGGCACTCAGCTTGACATATCACCAACTCTAGGGCAATGAGATAAGTCCCACTCAAATCCTATGATGTGTCAAAAAGAGGTTCCAGGAAACAGAAAAATTCAAGGGGTAGAAATAATTAAATAAATGGTAAAAGAAAATGTGAAGAGAAATTTTCAGATGAAATGTGTCCAGGAAGAATGGATGGATGACTGGATGGCTCAAACCATTTTCTTTTCCACATTCTTATGAAGTTTCAGAGCACGGTTTCCTTCACTTATTCATTCAAAAAATATTCATTGAACACTACCATGAACCAGGCACTGGTAGGCTGCAGGTTTATAATAGTGAACTAATAGAGAAGTATACTAAGTGGGGCTGACAGGCTAAAAACCAATAAATAAAATAATAATTAGTTAAATAATTACAGATTGAACAAAAAGCTATGAATGAAATAGAAGGCTGTGATCCAGAATAACAAGGAACATTAAAATGGTAACATGATCAAGAAAAGCCTTTCTGAGAGGTAGCGTTTAGACTTCTGCCTGTGGAGGCTAAAATCCAACTGACACTGTTCCCTCCAGAAGGTTAGCTTTATGTATGGGTTCACATGGAAGCCCTGAGCATTTAAGCTAAAATCTGAAGGATAAAACCCCAAGGATAAAACCCCAACTATATAAAGATCTACGGAGAATGTATGCTAGATAGCACAGCAAGTACAGAGGCTCTGAGGTGGAAGGAGCATTGTGTATTCTAGGAGATGACAGGAGAATGGAGTGAGGAAATAAGTGAGTGAAAAATGGCAAGAGACAAGAAATAATTTTGGAGAAATGTAGGGAATCAGACCTGCAGAGCTGGCTGTACAGGTTCTGGATTTATCCTAAATGCAATGAAAAGCAATTCAGTCATTTAAAGCAGGGAGTTGACATGATCTAATTAACATTTTTAAAAGAATATAGAGATATAGTTTGAAGGTGGAAATAACAGGAATTGGTGATGAATTCATTGAGAAGGGAGAAGTCATGAGGAGTGAACGAAAGGGAAGAGTCAAGGAGGACAATTTATCACAGGGCCATTTATTGAGGTGGTAAAGGCTGAGGGAGATCCAGATTTAGAGAACCATTTTGGTCATGTTAAGTTTGAAATGCCTGGGAGACATACAGGAGAGATGTTAAGTAGATATTTAAAGATGTGAATCTGGAGCTCAGAAAGGAAGTCTAGCCTACTGATATAAATTTAGGAATTGTCAGCAGATAGTTTTTAAAGCTATGAGAATGGATAAGATCATGTAGGGAGAAGGCATAGAGAATAGAACAGAGGGTACAGGGACTCTGACAGTTAGAGGTCATATGGAGAAAGAAAAAACATGTGGAGGAGAATGAGCAAGAGGAGCCAATTATTCAAGAAAACCAGGATAGTTGTGTGGTATAGAGCCCAGAGAAAAGAGTCAATGAGAGCTCAGTTAAACTGAGGACAGAAAAGAGAGTCAGCTGAGTAGAGATTGTCAGTTATCTTTACCAGAGCAGTAGAGTAATGGGAAGATTGAAGTAGATTAAAGTTTGCCATTTATCTTCTCAGCAACATTGATTTTTAGAAGACAATGGAGCAATATCGTCAAAATTCTAAGAGAAAATTACTCTGACCATACAATTCTATAAGCAAAACATTCAAGGATGAGGACAAATTAGGGATATTTTCACCTTTTGGGGGGAGGCCTCCTATGCCTTTTCAGGGGGGAAAATGCCTAAGGAAATATTCTAGCAAAATGAAAAGAACTCAAGACAGAAAAGTGGGAACTTAAAATTAGGATATTTCAGGAACACAAATATTTAGGGTCTCAGGGTAATCAATAATAGTAGAACAGAAAAAAGGATCTAGAAGAATGTCTTTAAGAAAAAAGTATATTCATTTTATGAAATAGGGTAATTAAAAACATTAATAATCTCAATGACAGGGTGACATATGATTTTCCTGTCATCAACACCAAAGAAGACAACTGGAATCTTCAGTAAAGGCAAAAAATTGTGTTAAGCCATGGTCCAAAGATAAACTAAAATGTGACATTATTATGAGTAATCAGTGAACACAAAAAAGAGAATCCATTTGACATTACACCTAGAACATTCTTCAATAAGTATAAATCTAGTAACATGGTTTATGACTCCCTTTTCATGAGTTTATTCATACTAATTGATCCAGCAATGAATAAGATTTTAAAAATGGTAATGCTGAAAAAGAAACCCTTTACTTTTCAAATTAAATTTAAAGATAAAATGTGGAAGACTTGATTATTCTAACAGTAAATATAAATATTGACAATGTAAAAGTAGTATAGAGCTAATGGAAGTTGGTAAGTGGAGAGAAGTGAAAGGATGCAAAATATATTAATCTTACATAATAGAAGAGTCAAGAGACACTTTCTGAAGTGGGTGGATCAAGAAATAGAGGTGTGAGTATATTCTTTAAAGCAATAAAGTAACAAATAGAACTTAATGTAATATAATAAAAATTTCAAAGAAGAGACCAAGGGAAGAAAAATGAAGAGTGATGTAATTGAGCTAAATTCTTATTGTTCATTTTCAGTATGGAGTCAATAAAAAAAATGTCAGGAGTTGAACCGAGAAGTGGCAGTATGTTATGTATTGTTTTCAATTATGAAGATAACTATCAGAAATACTAAAAACTGGGCGCCTGTGTGGCTCAGTCGTTAAGCGTCTGCCTTCGGCTCAGGTCATGATCCCTGGATTCTGGGATCGAGCCCAGCATCGGGCTCCCTGCTCAGCAGGAAGCCTGCTTCTCCTTCTCCCACTCCCCCTGCTTGTGTTCCATTTCTCGCTGTCTCTCTCTGTCAAATAAAAAAAATAAAATAAAAAATACTAAAAACAGTGTGATATGGCTATTGTTAGGGCACTCTTTTAAATTGTGGGAATAAAATCAATTTAGTGGGTTACAACCTGCATTAGAAAAAGAGGAAAAAAGGAAATATTAAGTTGCATTGCATTAGTAAGGGTAAGTAAAATCAATGAAACTTTTCTTAACTGTGTGTGTGTGTGTGTGTTGGTGCGTAAAACGTATTTGCCACTTGGGTCCTGGTCAACAAAGTGCTCTAAGAAGTAGAACTAGGCTATGGATGATCGTTGGGCTACATTTTTATCTTTCATTTTTCTACTCATCTGTTTGAATTTTTTTAAACTCATGCATGTACTACTTTTATAATTTAAAATATGTATCTATAGTTTGAGGGGTTCTTTGTTTTTAATACATAAAAAATACAAACTCATGGGGCGCCTGGGTGGCACAGCGGTTAAGCGTCTGCCTTCGGCTCAGGGCGTGATCCCAGCGTTGTGGGATCGAGGCCCCACATCAGGCTCTTCTGCTATGAGCCTGCTTTCCTCTCCCACTCCCCCTGCTTGTGTTCCCTCTCTCGCTGGCTGTCTCTGTCTCTCTGTCGAATAAATAAATAAAATCTTTAAAAAAAAAAATACAAACTCATAAGCTTCTGTAACATAAAGTGGTTTATTTCCTAACAAAAGCAATTATTAGGCAATTTTTTTGAGAAACAAAATGATAGGCAATCTTCCATTACTTCAGAAAGGAAAAGTTAACAATAAGTTTTGAAGATTACTAAAGGCTCAAGGGAGGGAAGACTGGGGCAGAGGCAAGAGTTTAAGGTGTTAGAAGTCTAGGCAATGGATTAAGTAAGAAGAAGATAAAGCAAGAGAAATCAAAATTTTAAAATATTGTCACACTATAAGCCAATGCTAAAGATGATTTTAAATCAACAAATTATTTTATTGATTCTATGTAATAGTGTTTTATCTGACAGTGAACGCTATAATTGCTTACATTTCTATAGTGGCTTTCAATTTTCCTCAGTTTGCCCCTAAAGCAAATATGAGACCATTTTTTAGTACTTGCTTACTCAGACCCTCCCTTTTCTAAAAGCTTTTATTCCACTGGGGCAAGACTTCTGTGGTCTTGTGTACCTTGTGACCTGCCACCTAGCTGTATATTCCTAATTGGACCAAAGAAAGACTACTGACTCAACCTGTACCAGTGAGATTTTCTGTCCTAGGAATTTGGAGTTGGAACTCAGAAATACTGATCATTTTGTGTTGGTCACTTGAGGAATAAGAGTTCATTCTGGGGCAGCAATATTTGGCCCATCTGCATAGATACACAGAAAAGAACTCATCTGCCTACAAAGGAAAGAATAAAGCATGGAGGAGAGGCCACTAGTTCAACAAATCAACAAATACTTAGTACCTACTGTTCCAGGTATGGTTCTAGATACTAGGGACACAGCAGTGAATAAAACTGAGTCTCTGCCCTTGCTAGTATATATAACTTGGGGAAAGGAGGAAGAGGATGAACAAATACATATTTAATAAAATGTGAAGTAGTAATAAATTCTGTGAAGAAAAATAAAGGAGGGCAGGAGATAGAAAGTTTGAAGCTGGGATGGGGAAATAATTTGAGCAAAGACTTGGACCAGTTGGGGAAGGTAGCCAAAAATATATCTGAAGGAATTACTTTCCAAGCTGCAGTTCTACAGCATGCAAAAACTTTGAGTTGGGAACATTCTTCGAAAGTTCAGGAGACACAGTGGTAAGAAGAAAGAAAAAATAAATCTACACCTTGATAAAGATAAGGAGGAGATCTTAAAAACATCCAGAGAGAAAAGATAGATAACCCAATTGTTATATAAATCGGTTCAAAATGGCATCTCTATATTGGCCCCTATATATTGTTTACTTATTCCCAGCAGCCTAGGACCTTTAGATCAAGGCTTGCTAGTGCCAACCCAAATTCTTACACAACCAGTTGCTTTCAGTGTAGCCTAAATAAGCAGATTTCTAATATTTAGATCCTGCCTGCTAGGTGTACCCCATGAAACCTGCACCCAATATCTTCTATCCATAGATAAGACAAACTCTGTAGCTATAAAATAACCCAAACTGCTGTTGCCCTTCAGAGCTGTCTGACCCTGAGAGTCCCACCATGCTCCTGAGTGACATATCCTAGACACATGAGCCACCTCTCCTATTCTCCTCTCCTTGGAAGTTCCATTGTCATTTTACCCTTCTAAGTGGTAGCCCCATGCAGCTATGTCTGGATAGTCCCTTGCTGTGAGGACTTCCCCTTTCCTATGGTCCTATCCAAATGTCACCTAGTAAACCTTATTTGCAATATTGTCATCTCATGGTCTTGTCTCTTCCTTTATCTATCCTGAAACTTTTGAACTTACCACACCAATAGAACAAAATTAGACTGAAACTGATCTCTCAATTGCAACAATATAAATCAAAAGACAATGAAATAATATATTCCAAGCAGTAAGAGCAAATAATTGGCAGCCTAAAATTTTATACCTTTCTTAATTATAACTTGGGAGACAAAAGTTGAGAATCCCTACTAAAAGATATACTTCATAATTAAATAAATTATGCCACAAGGAAGAAATAAGATACAAAAAAAAAAAAAAGAATAGCTATGGGGGAAGGTAAATACCTGGGAAAAACTGAACAAGTATTAATTGTATAAAAAATTATAATAATGATGACTCATGAGGGAGAACAAAAACAAGATGCAGCTAAAATACTAGTGATAATAACATGTACACTGGAGTAAGGTAATCATAGAAAAACTATGCTAGGTCTTTGTTTTATTCAAGATCAACGTAGGTATATTTATTAACTTGAGACTTTAGTTTTCATATTAAAGATATCACTAAGAATATATATAGGATTGGAGCACCTGGCTGGCTTAGTTGGTAGAGCATGCAACTCCTGATCTTGAGGTTGTGGGTATAGAGATTACTTAAAAATAAAATCTTAAGGAAAAAAGAATATATGTAGGACGTATTACTCCAAAATGCAGTTGAGAGAGGGAAAGACAAAGAAAATATATTTAATACAAGAGACATAAGCAAAAAAAGAAAAAAAGATTCTAAAAAGTAAAACCTAAAGACAATTTTTTAATTTAAAAGAGAAAATAAGCATGAAAAAGATGGTAGAAATAAATCCAAATGTGTTAGTAAACATTTAATAAATACTATTTGGACTAACACAAATTAAAAAATAGAGATTATTAGTTTAGATTATTAGATTAAGAAAAACATATAAAATTCAATAGAATTTCCCTGTACAGCTAGGGAAATAACATTTTAAGAGATTTTTTTTGTGATAGGAGAAAATTAGAACATCCTTTGGCTATTAGGCAAGACCTTATAGAGAAAATTGTAAAACTTCAATGAAAAATTTATTGAGAAATATAAACACATTGTTGGATAGAAAGACTCAATATTATAAAGAAGACAAGTCTCTCAAAATTGATCCATCTATTCAAATTAATTTCAATTGAAATCTTAGGTGGATTTATTTTTTATTTTAGAGAGAGAGAGCACAAGTGGGGGGAGGGGCAAAGGGAGAGGGGGAGGGAGAGAATCTCAAGCAGACTGCCTGCTGAGTGGGAAGCCCCATGCAGGGCTCGATCACAGGACCCTGAGATCATGATCTGAGCCAAAACCAAGAGTTGGACACTTAACCGACTGAGGCACCCAGATGCCCCTTGACAAGTTTGATGGAATTTTATGTAGAAATCAGAGCCTCAAGAATAGATGAGATATTCCTCAAGAAGAAGGGGGGGAAGATTTGCTCTATTACATGTAAGACTTCTTATAAATTTATATTAATTAAAGCATATTGACAGTGGCCCAGCAACAAAAACTTGACTAGTGGAACTAGAGTAAAGAAACTGATCCATATATATATGGTAACTTGATTTATGCTGGATGAGTATTATAGATTACTGGAAAAGGATGAACTTCAATAAATGACACTACCTTTGAACTGCCTATCTTCAATTTTCTTGTTAAATGAGATCATAAATGTCTACATTGTTTACTGTTAGATTTTTCTGTTAGTTGCAGCTCAAAGAATTCATACTGATATAAGTCCTAGGATCAGTTGGCCAAAGACATGTGATTAAAATGGTCCAATCAGAGTGGATCCTGCAACTTGTGGAGAAACAATAGGGGAGAAACTATGCCTCTTCTACTAAACTTGAATCTGAATGAATGTGTGCCTGCAGTTTCTGGGGAGTACCACATGGCACTTGAGAGTGAAGCCAACACAGTGAAAGGCAGAGTAGAGGATAAAGAGGAACTGAATCAGGATGATAGTTTGAACCCTTTAACGGAGATCTACCTTCTTCTATCCACCCATGGACTTTTCAATTATATAAGCCAATAAATCCCTTTTGTATTTGTTTTAGCTATTTAAAGTAGAATTTTCTGTCTTATGGAACTAAAATGCACTCACTAAAAATGGTAAACTCAACTCATTTTCTCCAAGAGTTTATGATAGAAACCATGATCAGACATTGAATTTTTTTAAATGTTGCTGGCTATAAAGATGGACATAACTAATAAAGCCAATGTGCTCCCAACATAGAGATGAGACAACAAAAGCAGTACACTGGTTTGATTGAAACATTTGGGTCACAGTAATTACATCTTTTGAAAATCCTATGAAAAACAAAGAGTCACCATCTTTTGTTCAATAAACCAAAGCTGAGGGGTTGAGAAGGAGACCATGATACAAAGTCAGAAGGAGGACTTATTTTGTTAGCCAAGTAATAAAAATGCAAGAAATTGTAGAAAATAGACTCTTGCCTCATCCTCTGGGGTTAGGGAAGCAGTTTTTATAAATATGCAGTATAAACTGCTTCTAAAATTCTGATATTTTGTTCACTATGGAGTCTTGCGAGGATGGCTTACAAAGAAGAGAGATTTAAGAAAGTCTGAAAAGTTATGAGATTAAATTTGTGTTTTAGAACATCTTTCAAAATGAGAGATCTGAAACTCAAATATCAAATGGATTTGTGACAAAGAAAATGGTCTACAGATGTAGTTATCAAAATTAATTTTAGCATTGGAACCTTATTCTACATGAAATCTTACAGAAAATTTCAATATGTAAATTAGACGAATGTATGTTATTATAGATTTTTTTTAAGTTGAACTGTATAGCATTTACTTATTAAAGAGGAGAGGAAGGATGCTAGTCTGAAGAATACCCTAAAATTTTAAAATCAAGAGTGATGGATAACAGTTCCATTCTTATCATCATTAGCATTTGTTTTATCTATTAGTTTTAGTTATGCAGAAGTAATATAAAATATTTGCAAATGGTAATTTCAGAATACTTTTTTTTCAGGGTATTTTTCGATTAACCTCAGAAGGCTGAGAAAGAAATAATAGATTTAAAAATTTTTTGTTTCAAGGTTAAGCCACTAAGCATGTCTATTAGTAGAATTATTTTTCATAAGTATGAAGGTTTAAAGAAGGAACTAAAAGTTACAAGTATTGCTTAAAATACTTATAATAGGATACAGTATTATGACACCATGTTTACTTGTTAGTGTGGTGTTTTGTTGCATAATTGGCTATTTTGCCTCAACGGAGAATTTGCCAAACTCATGCATTGAACTTTTAACTGGTTTTTAGTTAAGCACGATGAATGTGTGTTGTGGATTTCTGTTCATTTGTATAATTTTATGTCAGTAAATATGACATAAAATATAAAAATAAATTTTTAAAAAGAAAAAGAATGAGGGACCATAACTTTAAATTTAATCCACATTTATAAGAAGCTTAAGTGAGCCCACAAAAATATTGATGAGGAAATCACGAAGATTGTTCACAAAAATTCTAGTTCGCTTCCTGGATATTGATAGGATTGCTCTTCCCTGATGACCTTAGAGTTAGTTGTGGCCTGGTGCCTTGCTTTGGCCGGTGAAATATGAGCAGACTTAGCATGTATCAATTCTGGGCAGATGTATTAAGAATAAGTGCCATTGCACAATTCTTCATGTTTCTTCTCCCTGCCACAGTGATCAAAGAAGCACACTACTGAGAGGGAATCTCCATCAACCTGGATTCCTGAGTGATGATGAATAGAATCCCTTGCTAACCTGCAGTAGACATGTGCAAAATCAAACACTATGGATAAGCCAAAGAAACCAGTTAGCAGAAAGAGGAGAGTGGGACAGAGCTGCAGAGAGAATGTAAGTTGTCACGAGAGAAAAATAAAAGGAGTAGCTGATCCCTAGAATTTCTTTTGTTCCAGGTGATTTCCAGGTCCTGTGGGTTCTTTTTTTTTTTTTAATGATTTTTTTATTGTATTATGTTAGTCACCATACAGTACATCCCCGGATTCCGATGTAAAGTGCAATGATTCATTAGTTGCGTATAACACCCAGTGCACCATGCAATACGTGCTCTCCTTACTACCCATCACCAGTCTATCCCATTCCCCCCACCCCCTCTCCCCTCTGAAGTCTTCAGTTTGTTTCTCATAGTCCATAGTCTCTCATGCTTCATTCCCCCTTCTGATTACCCCCCCTTTCTTTATCCCTTTCTTCCCCTACCGATCCTCCTAGTTCTTATGTTCCATAGATGAGAGAAATCATATGATAATTGTCTTTCTCTGCTTGACTTATTTCACTTAGCATTATCTCCTCCAGTGCCGTCCATGTTGCAGCAAATGTTGAGAATTCGTTCTTTCTGATAGCTGAGTAATATTCCATTGTATATATGGACCACAGCTTCTTAATCCAGTCATCTGTTGAAGGGCATCTCGGCTCCTTCCATGATTTGGCTATTGTGGACAATGCAGCTATGAACATTGGGGTGCATATGGCCCTTCTCTTTACTACGTCTGTATCTTTGGGGTAAACACCCAGTAGTGCAATGGCTGGGTCATAGGGTAGTTCAATTTTTAACTTTTTAAGGGACCTCCACACTGTTTTCCAGAGTGGCTGTACCAACTTGCATTCCCACCAACAATGTAGGAGGGATCCCCTTTCTCCACATCCTCTCCAACAATTGTTTTCTTGCCTTGTCTATTTTTGCCATTCTAACTGGTGTAAGGTGGTATCTCAATGTGGTTTTGATTTGAATTTCCTCCAGGTCCTGTGGGTTCTAATACTAAACTCCACATTATCCTCTGGAGCTTGATAGGACTCCTGATACTTGAAAAACAATAACAAAAAGCCTAAATAAAAAGTGTATTTCAACTTAGTAAGGTGTTCCCCAAATGCATATGCTGAATCGAAAGGTATGTGCATTTTTATATAAATTGCCAAATGTCACCCACTAGCAAGGTAGAGAGTGCACCTTTCAGAGTACAGTACTTTTGTCAACACTGGTTATGCACATTAAAAAACAAAACAAAGTAGGGAAAAAAACTTTGCTAATGGGAAAAAAAGTTAAATGTATTAATCAGAATTTATTAGTAAGGCTGGCTTTTTACCAAATTTTTCTAATTCATTTGCTCCTTCTTTTGTAATTTAAAAAAATGTATTTCTCTAGCCAATTCATGTATTAGGTAGGGCCTTGAAGGATTTTTATGGGTGTATATGAGTTAGATTGTTAAATATTCACTCTTTATTTTTTCCCTTTATTCTCTTTTTCTCACCCATATGATTCTCATTCATATTGTACAAAATTTATCATTTGAGGGGCACCTGGGTGGCTCAGTTGGTTAAGCATCTGCTTTCCTCTCAGGTCATGATCCCAAAGTCCTGGGATAGAGCCCTGCATAGCGCTCCCTTAGCGGCGGGGGTTCTGCTTCTCCCTCTCCCTCTCCTGCTCCCTCTGCTTGTGGTCTCTTGTTCGCACTCTCTCTCTCAAATAAATAAATAAATAAATAAATAAATAAATAAAATGAATTCTTCAAAATTTATCATTTGAAGCAAACTGTAAATACAAAAACAAATAATTACATAAACAAATAATTGTTTTCTCTCTATCTTCTGTTTTTTTTTAGATTTATTCATTTTAGAGAGAGAGAGAGCAGGGGAGGACCAGAGGACGAGGGAGAGGGGAAACTCAGTCAGACTCCCCGATGACCGCAGAGTCTGATGTGGGGCTTGATCTCATGACCCTGACATCATGACCTGAGCTGAAATCAAGAGTCAGACACTTAACTGACTGAACCACTTAGGTGGCACTATTTTCTCTTTTAATAATAAGATTTTTTAATCCTATAATTCTTAATCTGTTTAGATTTTATTTTGGTGTATTGCATAAAATTATTAATTGATTTATTTTCCAAAATGGCTAACCAATTACCCTGGCATTTTATTGAATAATTCTTTTTTCTCCCCCACTAATTTGCCATGCTCCTTCACCTTAATTTTGATCAAATATAATGAAGTTTTAATTTCAATTTTTCCATTCTACATTTCACATTTATCTGTTTCTTTGTTCCAGTGTGGCTTTTGAAAGAGTCAATTGAGTATAACAAAATTTGGTTATCAAAATACCTCTTAAGTTTTGCTGATGTGTTTAGGGAAAAAAGTGTCATGATGTCTGTGGAGTCCACATGTTACTTTTAATTGGTTCTGGAAAGAGAGAGAGAGAAAGCAAACATAGCAAAATGTTAATCTGGTGAATCTAGTTTCATTATACCAATCTTAACTTTTATATAGGTTTGAAAAGTTTTTCTTAGGGTGAGGCTTTTTTTATACTTTTCTTTAACGAAATTTTAAAAATTAGCTGTAATTTACATACAGTAAAATAGATTTGAAACTTTACAAAATAAGTGTGTGGGTGAAATAGGGGAGATTCAAGATGGCAGCATTAACAGATCCTGAACTCACCTCCTCCCATAAAGACAATAAATAAATTTACAGCTCCATGTGAAACAATTCCCTATGATAAGGACCTGGAAGCTAGCTGAAAAGCACCCTCACAACAAAGGATAAAAGGGCCATATGAAGACTGGTAGGAGAGGAAGAGAAGTAGTCTTGCAAGAAACTCCACCCTAGGAGCAGAGACCCATAGTTCTGAAGGATCTCTTAATACAGAGCTTGTCCCTGAGCAGTGAGGGGTTTGTGCCCAACATTCCCAACCCTTAGGAATTGCACCAGAAAGAAGGTTCCCAAAGCACCTGGCTTTGAAAACCAACAGGGTTTACTTCCAGGAGAGCCATAGGGCTATAGGAAATGGAAAATCTTCTCTTAAAGGGCTTGTGCACAGCCCCACTCAAAAGCAACAGTTTGAAAGGTGCCTAGACTATATGCAAAAGAGACTCATTTGTTAATCTTAAAGCATCTGCCAAAGAGGCAGGAACCTGCTGGGACTTTCTCCAGAGACTGAAGTGTTGGCGGGTGCCATTTTTGCATTCTATTTTGTTGATGCCAGTGTTGCACAATTTTCACACCCCCTTTCTAGCTTGCTAACTCTGATGGAAGCTTCTGCCCTCATGGCCACAGCCATGGCCCACCATGCCATACCCTGGCCTGGTGGTTCAAGCACCCCACTCCCATGTGCTACAGCCATGGCCTGCCCTACCACAGTGGGCAGACACATCAGGGGATGCCCCTTGAGTGCCTGGCCCCAGTGGCCAGGTGATCACATTTCTGGGCTCCATAGGTCTGAAAAATTAGAGATGGTCCTTGGCAGACTACTATTCCTAGGACACTGCACAAAAAGACTGAAATACACCTCCAGACTTCATGTGAAAAAGGCCTATTTTTTGTTCCAAGGAGCTTCAGCCTGAGGGACAGTCTTCAGGTTTGTCACACATCCAGAGGCCACAGAAATTCACCCTGGGAACATGGGCAAGAAGACACCATATTATTGCCGTCCTTTGGCTTTGCCACAGTTTGCTGATACCTCCCATAAAGGATCTTATATACATATTGAAAGCCATGATTTTTGGAACAATCACCCAGGGGACTCCTTTGGATCTGGTCTGGAAGTCAGCAAAGTTTACAGTTATGGAACCACAAGACTATATATGCTTACATACCTTGAAAACTGTTGCCTAAGGATGTGGCTTACAGTTAGCCTGAAATTAGGCACTTTCTAAGACCTCTTCCTTTGGAACACTGATGGGTCTTGGCACATCCTTAGCAACTGGGACCTATCAAGAACAAATCAGCCTATTTAAACAATTACAAAAGCTAGGGCAAGGTTGGGTGATAAAGTTCACCTCCTTTGTAAGGCCACTCCTTTAAGACAGTAGCTGTTTCTTCTAATACAGAGAAACAAACAGAGACAAGCAAAATGAGTAGACAGAGGAATATGTCCCAAACAAGAGAATATGACAAAAGACCTTAATGAAACAGAGATAAGTAATCTGCCTCATAAAGAGTTCAATGTAATGGCATTAAGATGCCCACTGAACTTGGGAGAAGAATGGATGAACATATCGAGAACTTAATCAAAGAGATAGAAAGCATAATAAAGTACAGTAGTCACATAATTAAGAATACAATAACTAAACTAAAAAAATACACTAAAGCTTCAAAGCAGACTAGACAAAGTAGAAAAACAGATCAGCGACTTGGAAGACAGGGCAGTGGAAATCTCCTAACCAGAACAGCTAGAAGAGAAAAGAATTTTTTAAAGAGAAGATAGCTTAAGGGATTTGTGGGACAACATCAAGCAGAATAATATTAACATTACAGGGGTTAAGCAGGAGAAGAGAGAGAGAGAAAGGAGTAGAAAATTTAATTGAAAAAAATAATGGCTGAAAACCTCCCTGGGGAAGAAAACAGACATCCAGCTCCAGGAAACAGAGTTTCCAAATAAGATGAACCCAAACAGATCTATACCAAGACACATTATAATTAAAATTCCAAAAATTAGAATATTGAAAGTATCAAGAGAAAAACAATTTGTAATATACAAGGGAAACTCCATAAGACTATGAGCTGACTTTTCAGCAGCAACTTTGCAGGCCAGAAGTGTGTAGCATGATATACTCAAATTGTTGAAAGGAGAAAATTTCCAGCTAAGAATACTTTTCCTGGCAAGGTTATCATTCAGAATTGAAGGAAGGATAAAGAGTTTTTCAAGCAAACAGAGACAGTTGTTCATCACCACTAAACCAGCCTTACAGGAAATACTAAATTGTCTTCTTTAAGATGGGGGGGAGGAGGCACTACCACGTAGCAAGAAATCTTGCTGGTACAAGGAAATATATAGTAAAGGTAGTGGATTAACCAGTAATAATGCTAATTTGGAGGTTAAAAGACAGAAGTAATAAAATTATAATAATTAGTTAAGGGATACAAAAAAATAAAAAGATGTAAAATATGACATCAAAAACAAAACAAACACATTTGGCGGGGGAGTAAAAATGTAGAGTTTTTAGAATATGCTCAAACTTAAGATGCTATCAACTTAAGATAGACTATTATATAGAGAGACTGCTATATGTGACCCCTCATGGTAACCAAAAAGCAAAAATCAATAATGCACATACAAAAGACAATGAGAAAGGTATCTAAATGTAACACCAAAGAAAATCAATTAACTCCAAGAGACAAGAACAAACAAGAGAAAAGAACAGAGAGGAACTACAAAAACACCCAGAAGACAATCAAGAAAATGTCAATCACTACATACCTGACAATTATTATTTTAAATGTAAATGGACTAATTTCTCCAATTGAAAGACATGGAGTGCCTCAATGGATTTAAAAAAAGAAAAAAACCCATCTGTAAGTTATCTACAAGAGACTCACTTCAAATCTAAGGACATGCCAGACTGAAAGTGAAGGGATGGAAAAAAGAAATTCCATGAAAATGCAAGCAAAAAGAAAGCTGCTATAGTGATACTTATATAAAATAGACTTTAAAACAAAGACTGTTATAAAAGATAAAGAAGGGCATTACATAGTGATAAAGGGGTCAGTCTAACTAGAGGATATACATTTGTAAATATATATGCACCCAACAAAGGAGCACAATATAAAGCAAATATTAACTGACCTAAAGGGAGAAATTGGAGCCAAGAATATACAATGGGGAAAAGATAATCTCTTCAATAAGTGGTTTTGGGAAAATTGGATAGCCACATGCAAAAGACTGAAACTAGATCACTATCTTACACCATACACAAAAATTAACTCAAAATAGATTAAAGACTTGAATGTGCAACCTGAAACCATATAATTCCTGGAAGAAAATATAGGCAGTAAACTCCTTGATATTGATCTTAGCAATGTTTTCTTTCTTTCTTTCTTTCTTTCTTTCTTTCTTTCTTTCTTTCTTTCATCTGACTCCAAAGGTAAGGGAAACAAACAAAAATAAATAAACAACAGGACTATATCAAACTAAAAAGTATCTGCACAGCAAAGGAAACCATCAACAAAACAAAAAGGCAAGCTACTGAATGGGAGAAAATATTCGCAAATCATGTATCCAATAAGGGGTTAATATCCAAAATATATAAAGAACTCATAACACAATAACAAAAACACACAACCTGACTAAAAAAATGGACAGATGATCTGAATAGACATTTTTCCAAAGAACGTACACATTGCCAACAGGTACATGAAAAGATGTTTAACATTACTAATCATCAGAGAAATGCAAATCAAAACCAGAATGAGTTATCAACTTCACACCTGTCAGAATGGCTCTTATCAAAAAGACAAGAAGTAAGTGTTGGAGAGGATGTGAAGAAAAGAGAACCTTTGTACACTATTGGTGGGATTGTAAACTTGTGCAGCTACTACAGAAAAATAGTATGGAGATTCCTCAAAAAATTAAAAATAGAACTCCCATACAGTTCAGCTATTCCATTTCTGGGTATTTATCTAAAAAATACGAAAACACTAATTCAAAAAGATACATGTACCCCATGTTCATTGCAACATTATTAAAATAGCCAAGATATGGAAACAAGTGTCTATTGACAGATGAATGAATAAAGAAGATGGCAAGATAGATAAATAGATAGATAGATATACATATATGCATGTAAATGTGTACATCTATCTGTATATGTATACATAAACACACACAACAGAATACTACTCAGCCATAAAAAAGAAAGAAAGCTTGCCATTTGCAACAAATGGATGGACCTTGATGATATTATGCTAAGTGAAATAAGTCAGACAGAGAAAGATAAATATTATATCATTTTACTTATACACAGCATCTGAAAAACAAAACAGGTACCTGGCTGGGTCAGTTGGTAGAGCATGGGACTCTTGATCTCAAGGTTATGAGTTCAAGCCTCACTTTGGGCATAGAGTCTACTTAAAAAAAACAAATTCATGGATACAGATTGGTAGTTATAAGAGGGGAAGGAGGTTTGGGGGGTAGGTGAAATGGGTGAAGGAGCTCTATTGTATGGTGATGCCTGGTTATGGTGGTGATCACTCTGTAGTGTATACAAATATCAAATTATTATGTTGTATACCTGAAACAAATACCAATTTTACCTCAAAAAAATAGGGGAAAATAAAATCAATACCTTTTAAGTGAGGTTTGTTTGTAATTTGGTTCCAAGTTTAAGACAAAAGAATTAGTATCAGAGTTTCTAATGAATAGATGTTATGCTATCTTTAAAAAGATTTAATTAGATTTAGTAGGGTTTTTTTTTTAAATATACTCCATGAAGTGAGTTAATGATAACAAAAGCTGATCTGATTGAATGATTTCCTCTATGAATCATTTTAAGAACCTGTGTGAAATAAGAGATATTTTAAATTAATATTTGATTTCTTCAAGGAATTGATCCCGTGTGCAATTGAAAAACCATAATGTACCTAGGAATAAACCTAACCAAAGAGGTGAAAGACGAGTACTTTGAAAACTAAAAAACACGGATGAAAGAAATCAAAGATGTCACAGAGAAACTGAAAAACATTCCATGCTCATGGGTTGGAAGAACAAATATTGTTATAATGTCCATACTACTCAAAGCAATCTACACATTTAATGCAATCCCTATCAAAATACCAACAGCATTTTTCACAGAACTAGAACAAACAATTCCTAAAATTTGTATGGAACCACAAAAGACCCAAAGTAGCCAAAGCAATCTTGAAAAAGAAAAACAAAGCTGGAGACATCATAATTCCAGACTTTATTTTTTTTTAACTGTTTTGTTTTTACTTTATTTATTTTCTGATTTTGTGGGGGGTTTTTGCATTTTTTTATAATTTTTTTGTTATATTATGTTTGTCACCATACAGTGCATCCCTAGTTTTTGGGTTTTTTTTTTTATGTAAAGTTCGATGATTCATTAGTTGCATATAACACCCAGTGCACCATGCAATACATGCTCTCCTTACTACCCATCACCAGCCTATCCCATTCCCCCACCCCCCTCCCCTCTGAAGCCCTCAGTTTTTTTCTCAGAGTCCATAGTCTCTCATACTTCAGACTTTAAATTATATTACAAAACTCTAGTGATCAAGACAGTATGGTATTGGCACAAAAACAGACACATAGATCAATGGGACAGAAAGAAAACTCAGAAATAAACCCACAACTATATGGTCAACTAATCTTAAAGCAGGAAAGAATATCCAATGGGAAAAAAGATAGTCTCTTCAACAAATGGTGTTGGGGAAAATTGGACAACAACATGCAAAAGGATGAGATTGGACTACTTTTTTTTTAAGATTTGTTTCTTTATCTCTATTATCATATACAGAGAGAGAGTGCAAGCATGGGGAGGGACAAAGGGAGAGGGAGAGGGAGAGAATCTCAAGAAGACTCCTTGCTGAGCACAGAGTATGATGTGGGGCTTGATCTCATGACCCTGAGATCATGACCTGAGCCGAAACCAGAGTTGGACACTTAACCAACTGACCCACCAGGGACCCCTGAACTACTTTCTCACACATTCAAAATGGATGACAGACCTAAATGTGAGACAGAAAACCATCAAAATCTTAGAGGAGAACACAGGCAGTAACCTCTTTGACATCAGCCTAGCAACTTCGTGCCCAGGCAAGAAGAAACAGAAGCAAAAATAAACTGTTGGAACTTCATCAAGATAAAAAGCTTCTGCACAGTGAAGGAAACAATCAACAAAACTAAAAGGCAACCTTCAGAATGGGAGAAGATATTTGCAAATGACATATCTGGTAAAGGGTTAGTATCCAAAATATATAAAGAACTTATAAAACTCAACACCCCAAAAAACCAAATAACCCAGTTAAAAAATGGGCAGAAGATATGAATAGACATTTTTCCAAAGGAGACATACAGATGGCTAACACACACATGGAAAGATGGTCAACATCACTCACCATCAGGGAAATACAAATCAAAACTACAATGAGATACCACCTCACACCAGTCAGAATGGCTAAAATTAACAACACAGGAAACAGATGTTGGTGAGGATGCAGAGAAAGGGGAATGCTCTTGCGCTGTTGGTGGGAATGCAAACTGGTGCAGCCACTCTGGAAAACAGTATGGAGGTTCCTCAAAAAGTTAAAAATAGAACTATCCTACTACCGAGCAATTGCACTGCTAAGTATTTACCTAAAGCACACAAAAATACTGATTCGAAGGTATACGTGCACCCTGATGTTTACAGCAGCATTATCAACAATAGCCAAGTTATGGAAAGAGCCCAAATGCCCATTGACTTATGAATGGATAAAGAAGTCATAGTATATCTATACAATAGAATATTACTCAGCCATAAAAAAGAATGAAGTCTTGCCATTTGCAATGATGTGGAGCTAGAGAGTATTATGCTAAGTGAAATAGAGAAAGACAAATACTGTATGATTTCACTCATATGTGGAATTTAAGAAACAAAGCAGGTGAACATAGTGGGGGATAAAGAGATGCAAACCAGAAAACAGACTCTTAACTATAAAGAACAAACTGAGGGTTGCTGGAGGGGAGGTGGGCAGGGGGATGGGTTAAATGGGTGATGGGTATTTAAGGAGGGTACTCGTGATGAGTATTGAGTGTTATATTATGTGATGAATCACTAAATTCTACACCTGCTGTATATTAACTGGAATTTAAAGATTGATTGATTGATTGATTTAAGAGAGAAAGAGAGAGGGCCTGGGAGAGCACAGAGGTGGGGAGGAGCAGAGGGAGAGGGAGAGACAGTCCAAAGCAGACTCCATGCTAAGCGTGGAGCCATGTGCGGGCTGGATCTCACAACCCTGAGATCATGACCTGAACTGAAACCAAGAGTTGAACAGTTAACCGACTGTGCCATCCAGGTGCCCCTACTACCTCGAATTTAAACAAAAACTTGAAAAAAGAAAAAAAGATTAATATTTGATTTTTTTGAATCTGTTTTATGTTTTCAGTAGTAAAGTGGAATCAAATTTAGTGTATGCGCACTGAAACTCTTTAAGTTTTAAAATAAATTTCTGAAGTTGAATTTTATTATGAAGATTTTACAAACTCAAATTTCTTTGTGTTATGTAGTAATACATAAGTAGCATGTAGCCCAGTGCTTTGTTAGCATTTTTTATGACTGTTTATAGTCTAAAATTATTATCCTAACCACTCTTGTGTACTCTGTTGATGGACATCTTTTATATATAACTATTAATATTATTCCCCATAGTTTTCCTTTTAAATATCAAATTGATTGATTCATAAACCCAAACTTTCTTTTCTACTTCCTTTAATAAAATATTTAGTTGTTCCACGGTATATCCCAGGAATCACTCTCCCTCTGCCCTCACACAAAGACGTCTTAGATTTTTATCTTACGTTAATTAGTTAAGCTGCTGGAAAAGGGTTTTACCGAAGGCGAAGGAAATGCACTTATCTTTATTCCTTAACTTCATACCTAGTATGTGTGTATGTGTGTTTTTTCCTGGAATCCTTATATTTTCAATTTTGCACTCTTTTTTCATACTGTAGGCCTTTGGATAGGGCCTTAGTTTTAGCTCATTTTTGGCAATTGTTGCATTTTGTATAATACAACAATTTAAAAACAATTTAAGGCTGGGGCACCTGGATGTCTCAGTCAGTTGAGCGTCCAACTCTTAATTTCAGCTCAGGTCATGATCTCCGGGTGGTGAGATCAAGCCCTGCATTGGGCTCCCGGCTCAGCGGGGAGTCTGCTTGAGATTCTCTCTCTCCATCTACCCCCACCCCCAGCTTGTGCGCTCCCTCCCAAAATAAATAAATCTTTAAAAAAATAATAACAATAAAAACAATTTAAGGCTACTTCCAAATCAAACATTTGGAAACACAATAAACAAGAGTTCTGCCTCCTGAGGGCTGTTGTGACCAAATCCTAACGTGACTTTTGGTTGAGGTAATTCACTACGGTCTACTCTCTGTACTGTTGCCCCTAAAGCTGTTGCCAAAACACAAATCAAATCTTGTACCTTTGCTGCTTACAAAGCTTCTACGGCTTCCAGCCACCTACAGGTAAAATCAAAACCCCTTAGAACACAAAAAGAACCTCTCACCATCTGGCCCCACCTAAATATTTTACCCTCATTTGCACCCTCTTAATATGAACACAGGAGCTATAGGCAGGTAGAGCTGCTTGTCAGTCTCAACAAATTATTTTTTATGTCAGTGTTTGCACTTGTTTTGTTACTTCTGTTTAGAATGTTCTGCTGTTTTCTCCCCCCCCACCCCCAATTCTTAGTATCTCTCAAAAGCCAGCCAAAATTCCCTTCCTCAGTGACAACACATTCAGACTTTGTGGCAGTCACTTCTTCCTCTAGGGACTAGACAATCATAATCTAGTGCAGGAGAGTGACAAACAAAGAAAACAAAAGGTCAAAAGACTACGAACTCCTTAAGGACAATGACTTCATCATTTATTCACCTATGCATCTCCTAAACCTACCAGTCACACAGCAAATGAATGTTGAGTTGCATTTAACTGAATCATATGGAATGAGTCTAATAATTGCATTTTCACTTTTAAGAATATTAACTATGTAGGTTTGCTAAAGTTACAGGTTCATAATTTGACCGTAAAAAACACCACAAACTAGTTGCTAAAACTTTACAAATAAATATATTCTTATAATTTTTAATAAATGTTATTTAAATTTATATAGGTTTTCTGGTTTGTTGTTTTTTGTTTTCTGGTTTGTTGTTTTTTACTTTAAGTAATGTGTATATAATTCATAGAACTCATGTAAATGTCTCAGGGTAATTTGAAAGTATATAAAGTGTAGAAATACTATTAAAATGGATAGCTGAGATACAAATATTAAAGTATAGGAATGTGCCAAAAAGAAACTCTTGCCTGAAGAGAATACATGGTTTTTTGCAGCAAGCAAAACCCTGACATATTTAATAAGGCATTGCAAAATCTGCCCCTCCCTTCCCTCACCAGGGGAGGCAAAGTCAAAGTTCACACTGCACTCTGTTTAGAAACTTTGGAACCATGTGTTTAAAGAACGAGAGATTTGTCAAGACTTTCTGCCAAAACACATCACAAGCTTAACATGTGTTTACTGCCTGCTCTCAAAAACTAGTCTCCATGAGCCAGCCAGCTGCTAGCTAGCATTAGGGATACCCTCTAGCTGGTGAGGCCTCAAACTGGTCACATCTCCATTTACCAAAGGAAGCTCCGGAAACTTTCTGCGGTCTTCATTGTTTCTCATATAACTTGTGAGCTCTGTTTTATAAAATTCTGCAATTTTAACCTTAGAGCCATGACATTAAGATCTATAAATATGAAAATGCAGATATTAAAATTTTCCTAAGTTAGTAACCTTCCTGATAAACTTGCTTTTCCCACATACTCTGTTATGATGCAGCCATCTTTGCAAACACCTACCTCAAAAAAATTGAAGTCATAATAATAACAGTGAATATTTATTGAGTGCTCTTAATGCCTCAGGCATTTTTATCTCTTTTAATTCTCACAGGAGTTTTTGGGAAGAAAATGGCTCTAACACATGTTCCTGACCTCCCCCTTTCCCCCTTTCCCTCTTTCTTCCCCTAATTCCTTACTGGAACAACTCAGTAATTAAAAGCAGCCATCAGAGGCCCCTGTTGATTATTTGTGTTTCTGGCACTGCCTTTAGGAGAAGGTAGATATTATGAGGTCTGTAACTTGGGAAAGCCAACTCCCTTTAGGAAGAAGAAGGCTGCATGGGTAGATGGAGTCACTCTTCTTCTAAGTGCCGGAGAAAAATGTTTCTCTCCCTGTTCTTGGTGAGCCAGAGTTGAAAAAGCTCTCTCCTACCCCTTTCAATGGGGTCCCAATTTGCCAGCTTGTCTGCTTTTGTCTAGAATGTGGTTCTCAAAATGTTGTCTTTGGACCCGTAGCAATGGCATTACCTAGGGAATTGTTAGAACTTGTTAGAAATGCAAATTCTCACTAGAGGCCTATAAATCAGAAACTCTGGGAGTGGGGCCCAGGAAGATGTGTTTTAATAAGCCCTCCAGGAGATTATGATACATGCTCGAGTTCGAGAACTATGGAGCTAGGATAGCTTAATAGCTTAATAGCTTCCACCTGTTGGAATCCCCAGCCACCAGACCTATGAAGGTGCTGAGGAACTCCTATCCATTAGTACTAGGCACCAGAAGTTACGATGCATTTAATGAACTCAGTAATCTGAGGGAGGTTTGTTTTCATTGCTATATAGTGTGTCATTGAGCAAATAATAAAGTATTTTGTTTATGTTGGAATCCATCATTTCTTCATTCCCACTGTCACTCTCCTAATTCAGACATTCATTAAATGATTCTTTTTTTTTTTTTAAAGATTTTATTTATTTGACAGGGACAGCCAGCAGAGAGGGAACACAAGCAGGGGGAGTGGGAGAGGAAGAAGCAGCCTCCTAGCGGAGGAGCCTGATGTGGGTCTGGATCCCAGAGCACCGGGATCACGCCCTGAGCCGAAGGCAGACGCTTAACGACTGCGCCATCCAGGCGCCCCTCATTAAATGATTCTTTATTGCTTAAGCCATCCCTGTGGTCCCTAACTGTTCTCTTCATTTTTAGGCTCTCCCCTACTGCTGCCAGAGGAAACTTCTGAAAGTCAACATTGCTCATGTTCCTACGGTTAAAAGTTGTAGAAGGAAGGAAGAAGAAAGGCTGAGAGGTAGGCTTGGAGACCATTTTAAGGATTTTGGTTTTTATTCTAAGTGCAACGAAAAGCCCTATCTGGCTGATGGTTTTGACTTTCTAAGCTCAGAGACTTTTACCCTGGAGTCCCTAGACCTTCGGATTAGACCTTTTTGATAACTATGTCTGCAAGAATCCAACCAAGTTTGGTAGGCCTTTCTAAAGCACCGCGCCATAGCCACTCGGGATCACTTCCTCCGCTGGCTAAATTATCTCAGCCCTGGCCCCATCCATTGCCGATTTTGTCTTTCATTTCTCTGTAATCAACTGTCAAGCTCTGGAAGAGAGACAAAATTTTACCTTCACCCTCTTAGGGTTCTTTTTGACTGGGCCTGACAATTAAAATGACATAAGACAGATCAGCAGCAAAAAAGCATACCAATTTATTTAATACAAGTTTTATATGACATAGGAGCCTTCATAAGGAAAGAAGACCTAATCAAGTGGCAAAACCTACTCACTTTTATATTAGGTTGAATGGAGAGGCAATTATGGAAAAATGAGTGTATGGGGAGGCTAAAGGAAGGGAAGAATTATTTTCACAAGGTTTGTACGGCATTCTCTTTGTCTTAACTTCTTGTCCTTGATGATAGTGTTCTGTTCCTTGTGGTATAGGGAGGGCATCTTTCATATAGGAATTTCATCTCCTGCTTTCAAGTAAAAGAGGGAAAGTCAGAGTGTTTTTCTTACATTTGCTGTTTTTCAAGCGCCTTTAATTCAAAATGTTAATATGCCAGAGTGGCATATTTTGGCGTGACACTTCTGAACTCCTTCAGTTCCTAGCATGCCTCCAGGTGAGGCCATACAAGTTAACACATATATGGATAATATGCCACAACTCTGGAGAGTGTGGTACTGAACTATTGTGCCAAAAAATGGCAAGTGAAAGAAAAATGAACTGATGAACTAAGAATCCCAAGATTTAGCTCACAGTCTCAGCTAGGTGCCTAGGGTGAAGACATTTCAAGCATCTTACTTAATAAACACTGCTAATTTATACCATTGAGTATAATGAGAATTACAGAATGTTAGACAAGAGAGGGCCTCCATAGCTACAGGCATAGTTATAGACTAGAATTTTAGTGCAGGGGTTGGCAAACTTGCTGTAAAGGGCTAGACAGTAAATATGTTCAGCTTTGCAGGCCATACGGTCTCTGTCACCACTACTCAACTCTGACTTTGTAGGATGAAAGCAGCCCTAGACAATATGTAAATTATTGGGCCTGGCTGTGCTCCAATAAAATTTTATTGGCAGTAGGTCAGATTTGGCCCATAGGCTGTAGTTTGCCAACCCTTGACTTGGTGTATAATTTCAGTCCTCGTTGCTGTTTGCTGTTTTGGTTTTTTTTCTCTCAGTATTTTTTTAAATTAAGATCCAATTTACATTGAATAAAATGTAGCAGCTCTTAAGTGTACTTTCTGATGAGTTTTTGACAAGTTTATTCACCTATGTAATCACCATCCCAATCAAGACATAGAACATTTCCATTCCCCCAGAAAGTGCCTTCGTGCCTCTTTCCAGTCAGTGCCCACCCTCACCCCCAGAGGTCAACTATTCCTCTGATTTTCATTCCCATGGATTAAGTTTGCCTGTTGTTGAACTTCATGTAAATAAAATTATACAGTGTCTATATGTCCAACTACCTGGCTTCTTTCATCCAACTCCTTTGTGAGATTCATCCATGTTGTTGAGGGTATCTGTAGTTAATTCTTCTTTATTGCTAAGCAGTATTCCATTGTATGAATATACCTGTTATTAGTTTCCTGGAACTGTCTTAAGAAATTACCACAAACGTCATAGCTTAGAACCACAAAAATTTATTCCCTCACAGCTCTGGAGGTCATAAGCCTGAAATCAAGGTGTTGGTAGCGCCATCCTCCGTTTAAGGGATACCCCTTCCTGGCTTCTTCCAGCTCTGGTGGCTCCTAGTGGCCCTTGTCTTGTGGCTGCACCTTACCTCTGCCTCTTCACATGGCCTTTTCCTCTGTGTCTCTTTGTTTTATGTCTTTGTTTATGTCTCTTATACGGACAGTGTCATTGGATTTAGTAGCCACCTTAATGGAGCATGATCTCATCTTAAAATCCTTAGTTGTATCTTCAAAGATCCTTTTTTCCCAGATAAGTTCACATTCACAGATTCCAAGTAGACATATCTTTTTGGGAGCCACTATTCAACCCACCACAGTGTATCACAGTTTTATTTATCCAGTGAGCTAATAATACACATTTGAATTCTTTTTCTCTTTTCTTTTTGTTTTTGTTTTTTGGGTTTTTTTGGCTATTACAAATATAGCTTCTATGAATATTCTCGTATAAGGCTTTTTGTGGGTGTTTTCAGCTTCACAATTTTTGAATTCTCTTTCTAATTACCTTACTATAAGATGTGACTAATTTTCTTTTTAGTGATAATCACCCATAATGACATTAATTCTGACAGGAATTTCTCTAAGAATTGATCAACCTGCATACACCTGACTTTAAAATGTTGTATGAATAAAAACATAATACTGTCAAGAGATAAGCTGTAGAATTCTAGTAAGTATCTTCATTTTTGTTTCTCAAGACACCATCAAGAAACAAACAAGTTTCAGATCAGGAAACATTGACTTGACTCTTAAAATAGCAACAAAATGTGATTAGAGTAAAAACAACAACAACAACAACAAAGACAGCTTGACTCAATTCTGTTAATTCTTTTGTTTTGTCATGATAGTTTGCATAGGTGCTTGCAGCTGTCACCCAGGCTAACTTTGATACATTTATCTCATTATGGGCATGGTTAGCATGGACCACTCCACTAGTATGGGATTAAATGCAGCTCCTTAATAAACAAACAAACAAAGCCATCCATCTGGGCTCCCACCCTTAGATTCTAATAGGCCCAACCTTAACAGAACTACTGGGACACAGTTGAAAGGCTTTATGCCTGTGTGGCTGGCTTTTACTCTACAGCAAAAGCTTCTTGGAGGAGAGGAACTTTGTCTCATTCATCTGTGTGTCATCCAACTCCAGGCCCAGCTCATGCTTTCTTAACCCTATAAGTGTTTCCTGAGTAAATAGTGCCTGTGAATAAAAAAATAAGAAGGAAGATGCTGATAACTACTCTTCATAGTGGAGTAATTCCACAAATGCAGAACAGTTCCTGTTAATGAAATTTCTTAGAAATAATTTTAATAAATGATTCATTTTTTTATCTGTTGGAAAGTCTCTAGGATTATTATTCATTACACTCGTAGTTTTTTATTGAATATTTACTTCATTTATTCAGCAATTCTAGAAACTGGTGATTGGCTACACTATTCATTTGTAAAGGCAATTTTTTTTAAATTTTATTTTATTATATTATGTTAATCACCATACAGTACATCCCCAGATTCCGATGTAAAGTTTGATGCTTCATTAGTTGCGTATAACACCCAGTGCACCATGCAATACATGACCTCCTTACTACCCATCACCAGTCTATCCCATTCCCCCACCCCC
>NC_048221.1:87215957-87374867 GCF_002007445.2 Ailuropoda melanoleuca | reverse complement strand
TTCCATACAAATTTAAGGACTATTTGTTCCAGTTCTTTGAAAAATGTCCTCGGTATTTTGATCGGGATAGCATTGAAAGTGTAGATTGCTCTGGGTAGTATGGACATTTTAACTATGTTAATTCTTCCAATCCATGAGCATGGAATATTTTTCCATCTTTTTATGTCTTCCTCAATATCTTTCAAAAGTGATCTATAGTTTCTAGGATATAGGTCCTTGTAAAGGCAATTTAAACACTACTCGGGCTCTGATGACACTTGGCAAGTGTAACAGAGAAAAGCATAGAGTTCTTATTATACTTTTTAAAAAGCTTAAAAATGACCCTATAAAATCGCTTGGAGTTTTAAAAATAGGAATACAATTATCAATGTGCTCTTTTATTACCACATGTGTTTTGCAATGTCTATAAATCAAAAGTCTTAACTTTTTTGAGAAGTGCAGATACAGTCTCATTATTTTGGAATATAATTTTTGGAAACTTTTGGGTGGATGAATTTGAAATTTTCGCTAATACTAACTTTCCGTTTTTTATTGTATCTTGTCCCTTTAATTTTAATTTTAATAGGCCTACCTCTGAAATTGGAATTGATGAACTACTCTATTGAAATCATAATTTCTTCATTTTTGACACAATTATCCAAAGGATAAGGTTTAACACCCTGAGAGACAGTGAAGACTATAACACAGCCAAATGCTAGATAATGTAACTTATGTTACATATTTTTAAAAGATACATAAGTGCTACTTTCAACACTACAATTTCAAAATCAACGGGACACTTTAAGCCTATTTCATGTGTAGCATTATTTGCCAGATAATGTTATTATCCAGATTTTTTAACCTGCTCTATTAGTTCGGGAATATTTTCAGTTGTAAGTAACAGCATAACAGACTAATAGATCTTAAGCAAGTGAGGTTCGTTTGTCTAACTTAAGAAGAAATCCAGAATTAGTGCTTGCTGGCATTGTTTTAGCTGTTCAGGATAAGGGCTTAGGTTAGTATCTCTGTGATTCCCTTTGCCTTCTTTTTTATAGTCACAAGCTGGATGCAACAGCTCCAGGTATCATAACCATTTTCAATGGCAGAAAGCAGGAGACCCTACTGAACAGAGCTTTCTTAAAAAAAAAAAATTATTTATTTATTTTATGTACAGAGAGAGATCGTGTGAGCAGGGGGAGGAGCAGAGGGGGAGAGAGAATTCTCAAGCAGAGTCCCTGCTGAGCACGGAGCCTGATTTTGCGGGGGTGGGGGGGTGGGATGCCAGGACCCTGAGATCATGACTTGAGCCGAAATCAAGAGTCGGCCTCTTAACCAACTGAGCCACCCAGGTGCCTCATGAACAGAGCTTTCTATTTGATTCTTTTTCACCAAGAAAGATGCATCTTTCTCAAATCACCTATTCAATAATTTTCCCCTTGCATTTTAATGACCATAACAGTGTCACATGACTATCCTTAGCTATAAAGGATGCTGGGAGAACCATTGTCTACTTCCGCTTCTGTAATTAGAGGGAGGCAAGGGAGAAGAGGTTGAGAATGACTTTAGGGTAACTGATGACAACTTGTTTATACTTTGTGTGCAGTAACCATTTGTTGGATGAATTAACAAGTGATTGCAGTGTTCAACAGAGCTATAGTTCAGGTACACACCTACCTTTTTGTTATTTTTCCTATTAAATTTACATTTTCTTTTCCTCATTTGTTCAGAGACATTAGAAGAGGTTTTTAGTTGTTCTACTTATCAGCAAACATTTGTTAAACATGTGGAATACATTAGTACTTGGGGAGACAATTAGGAGTGGTGAATTCTAAGACATTCATCCATTTATTGAAGACATTCATCCCTTTACTCAAGAAATATTTATTATATGCTTACTATGTGCCAGATCCTATTCTACAGTTAAGAGATATATCTACAAACAAAACAAAGAGACCTGCCCTTGAGAAAGCCTACATTCTAACAAAGCATATTGGCATTTTAATTGGATTTTGAAAGGTGAGTTGGATTTTCATAAATAAACGTAATTGGGAAGTGCATTTCATTCAAAGGGGACAACATGGACAAAAATATGGAAATGTGAATATGTGTGTCCTGTTTGGGGAGCATCCAGTAGCTCCATGAAGTGTCGAATACATGGTAAAGTCTGAAAAGGCAGGTTATTATCAAGTTTTGAAGGGTCATGTCCAGGAAAATGTGAGTTTTGCCAGATAAAAACTAATATCTCTCAAAGTTAGTACCAAAGCTACTACTTGAAGGTTCTACAGATACCTTGAATTTATCATGTCCCAGATGGACTCATTACATTTTTTTTGAAATGTACTCATATTTTTCATAATTTGGTTTTGGCTCTCACTGTTTCTCACCTGGGCTACTGCCCTTATGTCCTGTGTATAGTCTCCTACTCCTTTAATCCATCCTTTTGGCAGCTTTAGAAAGTGATTTCCCTAAACCTTCTATAACTCAGAGATCAGACTATGAAATATCTGTAGATTTGGTGAAGTGGGTGGGGAATTGTTACATTTGTATTAATTTTCTATTGTTGTTCAACAAATCACCACAAATTTTAGGGGCTTAACACATACATTTATCATTTCACATTCAGAGGCCTGGCATAGGTTAGCTGGGTCCTCTGCTTAGGGTCTCACAAGGCCACAAAGTGTTGACAGGACTGTGTTCTCATCTGGAGGCTTGACTGGGAAAGAATCTGCTTCCAACCTCACTCAGGTTGTTGAGAAAATTCATTTGTTTGCAGTTGTATGACTCAGAACCCCACTTCTTTCTGGCTATTGGCTGGAGGCTGCCCTCAGCTACTAGAGGCCACTGATAGTCCCTCACTGTGTAGACTTTCCCAACATGTCAGCTGACTTCATTAAAACAGCAAGGAGAATCCCTAGAGTGAGTTTGCTAGCAAAATAGAGCAATGTGGTCATGGGAGCAACAGCCCATCACTTTTGCTAAATTCCATACATTATAAGCAAGTTACAGGTCCTGCCTATACTCAAAGAATTATAAAACCAGAGATGTGAACACCAAGAAGCAAAAATCCTGGGGAGCCACTTACAGTCTGTTCATCAAAACACTCTCAAAGTCTTCTCTACCCTCAGGATCTGCTCAGTGAGTACTATCTCTGGGAATGATCTTGGAAGTGAAGCTCAGTTTCTGCCAAAACAAACAGACACAACCACTCAAAGTATTTTTGAGTCAGTACTTTATGGAACATAGAGGGACACTGCCTTTGGATATTTTTCTGGCTTCTCTCACTTCCGTTCTATTTCCCTAAAGTTGTTTTAAGGAATTCCTTCTCCCTCTAGCAGTTCAGCTTCTCTAGCTTTCCACTCACAAATGTGTACAACCAAATGTCTTCAGGGGCTCAACAGAACAAATTTAATTCATGCTTTTTAGAAGGTGGGAGGGATTAAAATAGAAAACTAATTTTTTCCCTGTTATATCCAAATCTGATCCTGTTTTTTTGTTGGTTTAAAAAGGCCTTTAATTTTTCTATTTCTCTATTGCTGTACAATAGGGATAAGAAATATGGAATACCTTTGAATTCCCAAGTATGACAAGTCAGACTCTCCCTGATCTGGTCCTTGCCTGGTTTCTGGCCATTCCCCACTTTGCACTCTAGGGCCAGTGTTTAAGGAAACTATTTTGTAGGCTGGGTCATCATTCAGGAACTTGATTTACACTGTTCTTTCTCCCTGCAGTGTCAGCCTAATTGCTCCCCTTCTGTCATTCCTTCCCCTAGACCTCTATTCCATTATTATTTCCTCTATGAAGTTTTTCCTCTCTTTCTTTTGTACTTATAGTACACAGTACAAACTGATATTATTGTTTATAACACTTCCATCATTCTTTTTTACACATCTGTATTTTTTTTTACACAAAACTCTAAACTTCTTAAAGAGGTTGTCCTATGGGAAGAGAAATACAGGTCAGCACAGCAAGAGAGAGGTAATGGCTGGAGTACATGTTTGAAGGTATTAACATGTAAGATGGTATTTGAAAGCATGACAGTGGATGAGATTATCCGGAAGAGAATAGAAGAGGAAGAAGGCAGTAGAAAACCTCTAATTAGGATGCTCAATGAATAGTAAAACTAATTTTGTATTTGCCAGTTTCTCCTGGTCTTTGGCACTATTTTATACATTGCTTTTTTTTTAATTCCTTTTTTTTTCTTTTTCTCTTTACTACATTGATTAGCCAAATGTTGTAGAGTGGTTTAGAGTCTCACCAAAGTCTAAATAAAGTATATGGTAGACGAAAAATTCATTTAAAGAAAAAATATTTCTTATGAAGGAATTAATTTTTTTAAAACCTTAGATAAAATGTTCTATTTTTGATAATTTGAACAACTCAAATGTTTTTTCAGTATCCCGCCAGTTTCATTTCAGTAAATTCCTGTTCTAAATAACATTTCTATTAAAGACCATAACATGTAAGCTCACAGCCTTGTGACCCCAGGTATTTTATTGAAATGATGAGCCCTGAATGAATTAAAGGTCTGAGGGTTGAGAGATAAAAGCCCAATTTCTTCAGATTGTATATAATCACTCTTTGTAATAACTCAACAAGTACATTGAATACCTATTACATGAACCTGTTACTAACTGCCTTTTTGGTTTGATTGCTTTCAAAGAGATGGCTTCTATATATTTGTGAACTTCACCAATCCAGTGTAATGTCATTTCTTGAGATTTAAGTTTTTATTTTAAAATTCTTATCATCTAGAATTAAATTGCAAGCAAAACTCATCTTAGTTTTAATCTTAAATTTCTTTCATATAGAACAGTTCTATTTCCAGCATTACTTCCTTCAAAATAGGTTTGTTGTTAAAATTATTCACAATATGACATGTAGGATAAATCGTTGTGATAAAACTTTGAGGGGAAAAATCCCTACAGTTGTTTAAAATTTATTTATTAATTTTTTTGCTAATATATTTGGGAGAGGTTACTAAAAGTCTTTCATATATTATTAAAGTTAGACTAGAGTTCTGTATTAATAATTTACAGTACACTCTTACTAGGCTATAAGAGCCTTCCTAATAATAAAGGTGATGTTTTGATCTTTAACTGTCTAACTCCAATTGGAGTCACTAGGATGCTTTCCAGTTCTGAAATTCAATGATCCTAAATGGGATTAGGTGGGATACTCACTGAACAGATAGGTTCTCAGCAGAAAGCAATTTTGTCAAAAGTACATTTAATTCTTGATTGGAATTGTTAGTCCTGACACCTGTCTTTTTATAAGAGAGAATAGAACTGCACAAATTTGATATGACATGGCTAGCTTTCCTTTTGCTCCCATTTGCAGCCAGAGACATGTCGGCATGGACACTACATGGGCTCTTGTCACGTATGACAAGGAGATAGACCTGACGAAGAAGAGGTTAGAGGACGAGAGCTGTTCTACCATGGCTCTGAAGAATTCTCCTAAGTCATTCTAGCTGCTCACTAACATATTTTTGCGAAGGTGGGCTCTGGCTACCTTGCAGTTAGAAGGATAAGGGCACATACATGGAGTTGGATGAATGTTCTTCAGAACATTTCTATGCCCCCAGAAGCCTGGAATAGGAACAGAGAGATGCTTCTCCTTAATGTGCTTAGGAAAATATGGTACCAGCTCTGCTCTGGATATGAAAGGGAGAATTGAGCCAATTAAAGTTTTATAGTTAGTCACAATCAAATACCAAGTGCAGTGTCATCTAGGATAAACCTGTTGTTTAATGAAAACTCTCCCCCCACTGAAAGGCATCAATTCAGTGCTGATTTTTCTCCATTACATGTAGTTTTCTGGTGGTGAGACATGTGAAGACAGAAGATTGAAAGAAATGTGAAATTAAATATAAAAGCATGGCATTTAATTGTCAGTGATATTAAAGTACATGTCTAAAACTAATCACTGAAATTATGTGTATTTGTGTTCAATAATTTATATTCCCAAAGGATGTCTGATAGTCTTACCTATAGTTGACACTAAATTTAGTATGTGGTGAGTGAGATCAAGGGAGAGCTCAAGCCTGCACTATACACTACTCAGTAATATTAAAAGGTGAGCTACTAAGAAATATCTTACTTTTTTTTCCCTTATTGTCTGCTACAGACTGAATGTGTCCTGCCAAAATTCCTATGTTGAAACCTAACCCCAGTGTGATGGTATTGGAGGTAGGGTCTTTGAGAGATGATTATATCATGAAGGTGGAACTCTCATAAATGGGATGAGTGCCCTTGTAAAAGGGACATCAGAGAGCTCCCTCCTTACTTGTACCTTGTAGACACAGGGAAAATATGGCTGTCTATGAATCAGAAAGCAGAATCTCACCAGACACTGAATCTGCTAGTGCCTTGATCTGGAACTTCTCAGCCTCCAAAACTGTGAGAAATAAATTTCTGTTGTTTATAAGCCCAGTCTATGGTATTTTATGACAGCAGCCTAAATGGACTAAGATATTATCTGTTTTATAAACATAATGAAACATAATAAAATAAATGTAATGTTTGAATAGTAATTTCTATATTAAAAACTATTAAAAGTATCCAGAAAAATCATTTTAAACACCCAGAAAAATAAAGAGGTAGGGGCTACAGCAGATGGTAAGTCCTGGCAAGTTATATAACTCACTACTCAAAGTTACTTTAGCAAAGAGCCAAATTTTTCAACTTTTGGTATGTTAGCTCTATATTACTCAACAATATAGTATGAAAAGATGATACTTTTCTGGTTTACACTATACCAATTCTGCCAAAAAGAAATATCATTCTATTTTTAGCATATATTCCATATGTTTAATGCTTGCAATAAATGTGCACATTTATTGCAGGCAATAAATCTGATGACCAAATTTATTTATTTTTTCAGTATTTAATCAGAAACACTTTTTCTTTGTTTGTTTGAAATTGATAGATCATATTCACAGCATTGTCTGCTCTCCGGGTTGGTGTCTCTGCCAAGAAATAAATGTCAGAGTGAAAATGTCAGAATCTCAGGAACCATAGTTCCATTTAGGAAATTACTGATAAACTTCCAGGGATGATCAATGATAAACATCACTACAATCGCTGGTTGGCAGGCACAGCCTCTTCTGACCTCTTTTTTGAAGTGTCTATGTTACTCCATATATAGATTTCAAGGTGTGGGCCTTCAAAATGTCAGGGTTTCTAGAAATGCTGTAAAAGATCTAACTACAAATGGAAAACTGAGTTTTTTGTGCCATGACCATGTGAAAAGGGTTCACTTCCTGAACAGGTGCAAGTATGAAACCTAGGGTTTCAGTTGGTTAGAGTTTGGGTAGAATGCTCTATGCTTACAGTAAGTCACTGAATCTCAGCGAGCCTCGGTTATCTCAATTGTAACTTGATAATGTTTGAGGTCACTTCCAAATCTAAGGGTCTGTTTCTAAGGTACTACCAACCCTCTGTGGTTTGCCTGCCTTTATATTCAGTGTCTGTTTTTGAGTTCAACAACAATAAGATATTGGTGGCTTTCTTAATTAATTTACTCATAGGCTAGATTTCCTGGCCATTTCTGTTCACTTTTACCAAACTTGCTCTTCAGAAATGCAATTGATTTACATAGTAGGAAAAAAATTCAGAAAAAGAAAATTATTATTTGTATTGGCAGGCTCTAAAGTGAGAAACATTCTTAGTAGGTATGTTAATTAAGCAAAGGTGAGAAATACACATTTGCTCACTTCTAAAGCATTTCAGATCATAGATGGATCTGGGAACACTGATGACCTACCAAAATTCAAAATAAGTATTCTAAGGTTAGTGTTATTTCAACTGAGAAATGTAACATTCTAGGGATATTAAATGTAGTATTAATACCGTACTTGGAGGAAAGATACGTTAGATTTCAATTCAATAACTAATTATGATAGATGCAATCTAATCACAAGCCAAAATAAAGATACTTGTTCTTGCTTCATTCTCATAACCAGAGATTTCTTCTGGGGTAAAGGAAACATTTGGATGTGAAAATGGCATTTTTAATATTTATTTCTCTCTCTTTTACAAAGAAGCTTAATTTTACATGAATGGCTCAAAACAGCATACTCATCTAAGGTCAAATATGTTATTTACTTTAATTCTGTTCCTTAAAAAAACTCAATTGCTGAAGAATTATCCTATGGCTTCCTGCAAATAAGTAATAGATTATAATATTAAGACAAGCTTAGAAGAGCCCAAGATAAATACACTTCAAATAAAATTTTAAATTTTATTGTGCTGTGACCACTTATTTCTTAGGTAACAGTTGCAGTTTTTTTTTTTTTTTTGAGAAGGCGTCTGAAATCAGTTGGACTATAAGAATTTTATAACTCACCACATTTTGGCCCAAGGCACATTGGCAGGGAGAGGGGACTGGCTGTTAAGTCTTGGTAGCAAGAGGAGTCTGGTGTTTCCTTGGCAAAGTAAATGTAGTTATAATTCCTGGCTCTGAGCAGGGAAGATAAATAGAACAGTGACCAGTGATGGCTCTATGAAATTTGTTCTTCTCCTTTAAAACCCAGCACAAAAGTTATCACTTTCTATGGAGAAAGCCTTCCACAGCTACCCCTTCCTAGTGCTAGCTTCCTTTTATCACCTACATTTTCTTTTCCTTACACCTTACTTTGTAGGATAATTAATTTTTGTTGTTTTTGCCCTGGTATTCTGTTAGATCATCTAAGAGAGGACAAAGGCCATATTTTTAATATTTTTTAACTACCCTTCTTCCTTCATAATCGTCACATCCTGAGAACTTTATTGGTAGTCCGGAGCAACTGTTAAAAATTTGTTCATTGCAAATCTTTTAGATAAAATCTAACCAATTAAGACTAATTATAGAAGCTGATCTGGATTAATTTTCAAATATTTTAAGATTAATGTAACACTTTATTCCTCTCATGAGCATAACATTTACTTATCATGAACATTTATAACCAAAATCTGCTTTAATGCACACATAGGATGATCTGCAATTGGCATATGACTTGTTGAATTATAAATAGTTTCTTCTAAAGTGTTTGAGAATAACTTCTCTCTTAATTAGTTTAAATGTGACTACCCAGTCAGTTACTTTATTGAGCTCTTTGAGAACAGGAAGTACTTCTATATCTATACCTACATAACTATATCTATATTGTAAAGTCTTTATTAAATCCCAGTTAGTTAACATAGAGTATAATAATAGTTTCAGGTGTACAGTTTAGTGATTCAACAGTTACATACAACACTTACATACATTACATCCTAGAAGAAATGGCACAGACACTGACTGTAACTGAATGGCTTAAATAGCAGAAATGTATTGTCTCACAGTTCTGGAGGCAGCCTGGGACTGAAGTGTTGACAGAGTTGGTTCCTTCTGCAGGCTGTGAGGGAATGATATGCTCCAGGCTTCTCTCTTTGGGTTATAGATGACTATCTTCTCTATGTCTCTTCACATTATTTACCTTCTATGCATATCTGTGTCTAAATTTCCTCTTCTTATAAGTACACCTGTCATATTAGAGTAGGATCCACCCCCAATGACTTCATTTTAGCTTGATTACCTCTGTGAAGACCCCATCTCTGAATAAGGTCACATTCTGAGAGACTAGGGGTTAGAACTTCAGCATATGAATTTGGGAAGTGGGGGGACACAATTCAATCCATAACAGATAGTGAAAGACTAAGGTGTGAATTAATATTTGTGCGGTATGACTGAATAAATTCTTTGTGCTCCAAAAAGTATACTTGAACATAGTGTCTAGGTAAGTGTCCAGGTTCTACCTTCAAAGAGCTGTCTCTAGGGAAGTTTGCATTATGAAATATTAATCGGGTGAAAACAGCACTCAAAGGCTGAAATAGATAGTATATCAATGAGATTGCTTGGAACAGCAAGGAAAAGACAGGCTCAATTTCAATAGGCTTAAGCAACAAATACATTTGTTATTACAAAGAACAAGAAATCCTGAGGTGAAGAAGCTATGAGACTGTTTAATTCAGTTTCTGAAGGATCCTGTTTCTTTCCATTGTTTTCCTCTTCTAAGTATGTCAGTTTTGTACTTAGTATAAAGCTCTCCTCATGGTCACCAGATGACTGAAGCCAGTCCATGTATCGTAACCTGACATGATAAGGTACAGCACACAGAGAGAGGCTATGACTTTCTTGTGTCTCTCTTAAAATGTAGAGAAATCTTTACCAGAAGTGTTCTAGCAAACTTCTCATGTTTCATTTCTCAGCACACCCATATCTAAAAGAGTTACCAGCAAGGGAAATAGGGGAACCATGATTGGCCTAGACTAGTCTTGGGAATGGGCATGAGACAAGTCTCTCCGGATGCACATGAGCACATAGAAGGGGGTAGGCTCTTTCAATAAGAAGAAAGGGAAATGGATGGGCCATACCACCAACAGTATCCCATCTAATAAGTCAAGTTTCATACCTCCTTCTTCCCACACATACAGTCTTAAAAATACCCATACCTGCATGAGACACATTATCTTCCCAGTGGGAGACAACCCAGAGTCTCGTTTAGTAACTGTAACCAGCTCCAAAGCCAAGAGCTCTCTTCCGGGTCTGGCAGGCTCCTTGGGAACCAGGGATTCACGGCTTAACCATACATTTTCTACTCCAAACATTTTCAATATACATTAATGGAAAAGGAACAGGATAAGGGAACATAAAACTCTCATTTGAAAAGGAGAGAATGGGAAACAACACTCAGTGGACATTGGTCCATAGTTCATATCATATCCTATTAGAAAGGAGAGGCCTGCCCATCCTGGTAGTCAGACAATCTGGTAGCCTCTGATTCTTGTTTTCTAGGAGAATCCATTGCCCTCCCTGGCCCTTGGTTCTGTCCTTTGGGAACATCTTCCTTGTTCATTGTCTTCTATGGCTGCATTTTTGAGACAGATTTTGGAGGGTTTAGCCCTCCCTGTTAGTGTGAGTTTGGGAGACTGGGGAATGCCTCAGGGACTGAACTATCACAGGAGTATTCATTGTTGTGGATTGGCCAAGTTTAGAATTTCTTTGGCAGTCAATTCTCTTAAAAACTTAGTGAGTCGTGATTTCTTTCTTTTTGGCCAATTCCACAAACCAATAAATATAGTCAGAGAGCTCATTTAAACATAGTCTTTGGGTCTGAGAAGAGTCTTCAAGCCACAGATAACTCTCTGAGATCTGCTCATTCCCCAGGTCTACATTTTGATGACCTCTGCCCCCAGTGAAATTGAAAATAATGGATTTAGGTAGAGAAGTACCATCTATAATCCTATATTTGATAGAAATTGGCTGTCTTTGTCCAATGTAGATTATTTAACAGAAGATCATTAGGTGAAACTTTGACAACTAAGCTCATCTCCTACTACTGCCTCCCGTGTCCTTCTCTGCTTTCAGCCTAAACTTCCTTCTTTGTTATAGGTTTTTAGCAAAAGCCATAATAAGTAGCCAACACATACTAATATTCTCATTCTTACTATCATTTCCCCTAATACTAGAATCTCAAAAGTCTGTCTCCAACACAAAGTGATAATTCACTGAAATGTTGTTCTACCACAGACAAGAGTGACAGTTTTCTCAGTCTAGATTAGTGGGATTCTCATTGTCCCCGATCCACCACTTCCACTCACCTAATTCCACAATTTGGGGTTTGTTATTTGAAGCATCCTCCATTTTGCTAGCAAATTCTTTTTTTTTAAAGATTTTATTTATCTATTTGAGAGAGAAAGATAGTGAGAGAGAGAGCACAAGCAGGGGGAGCAATAGGCAGAGGGAGAGGGAATAGCAGGCTCCCCAGTGAGCAGAGAGCCCAATGAGGGGCATGACCTGAGCTGAAGACAGATGCTCAACTGACTGAGCCACCCAGACGCCCCAATAGCAAATTCATCAGTTTAGTTGTTTTCAAGTCCAAACAACAGAATGCCCCAACTCATATTGTCTTAAACAATGAGAATATTTGTTGGTCAGATGATAAGAAGGCTGAAAATAGTGTACTTCAGCAGTTAAATGACATTATCAAGATCTATTTGGTGTTAGTTTGGTTTTTTCCCCATTTTTCTGTGTTTTTTTTTTTTTTCAGCATATTGACTTTGTCTTCAGGCTAGCTCCTCTCATGGATCCACTAGGTTCAGGTAATCTATCCTGCATGATAATGTCTAGTGGAAGAAGCTAGGAGCAGATATTAGCTAGACACCAAAATGTTCATTCTAAATGACTAGATAGAAGAGTGCTGATGGTTAAAGCTAATAAAGATAGCCAAATGGTGCATGAGATTAAAAGCAAAGGTGATAGGCACAAGTGGTAGGAAATTGCATCACTTAGAATGCTTTCACCTATAAGTAACAGAAACCCAACTCAAAGTGGTGACTTAAACAGTAAGGAACTTTTTTGGTTCACAGAATTGGAAGTTCAGAGGTAGATTGAGCTTCAGGTTCTGTTGAAACTCAGTTCAACGAAGTTATCAAGGATCCAGGATAATATATCAGTTCTATCCTAAGGTGGTTTCCTCATGGTCACAAGATGGCAGTAACAATTAGACCTTCATGCTTCTTTGTTTAAAAACAAAGATACCATTTTTTCTAATGACTCTCATTTAATAGTAAGAAAACATTTCCCAGAAGCCTCCAAGCAATCTTCTTGAAATATCTCATTGGCCTAGATACACAGTCATGTGCCTATTCCTAAACCAGACTGTCTGTAAAGGAATGCCATATGCTGACTGGTTTAAACATTGGCTCCTAGGCTAATTATAGGCAAGAAGATTAGATTTTCTTGATTGAGTCAGATTTATCAGGGCCTGCCTCAGTTGCTCAGGGAAGTTCCTTAAACCATACAGCTCAGGTCAGTTCCTTAAACCATACAGCTGATGCACAATGTCAGGAGGTGGGATGTTGAAGAGATGACCTCAGTGTCTACTGTACAAGTGGAAACCAATATTGAAGGATAAAAGATAAATGGCAAAGTACAAGCATGAAACAGGCCAAATCAGAGACGGGCTTTGGCTGGAGTGTGCCTTGTGATATGATCTGGCCAGCTTGACCCCATGAGAAAGAAGCTTCAACAGCCAATCTTTTTTTTTTTTCAATCTAACATTTTTGACCTAATATTTCTTCTGTATGTATGATTCAGCAGATGCTTGTAATTATACTTCTGTTCCCCTAAGTTCTTTCACAATCATTTCTCAAAATTTAAATTTCCTGCCAACACCCTAAAAATGTAAATGTCACACACTCATATACTATGAAAGTACTAAGTATTTTTACAAATTTGAGAATTTTAAGAATTTTAAATTGTCAATAACATTTATAGACTTTGGTGTAGATATAGTTCTACACTAATCCTTAGAAGACTAACCATTTCACATTAAATAGGATTCCATTTATAAAGTCATTTCAGGGGTGCCTGGGTGGCTCAGTTGGTTAAGCGTCGGACTCTTGGTTTCAGCTCAGGCCATGATCTCAGGGTCATGAGATCAAGCCCCATGTCGGACTCCAAACTGGGTGTGGAGCCTGCTTAAGGTTCTCTCTCTCCCTCCTCCTTGGTCCACTCCCCACCCCAAAAAAGTCATTTTCAATTAGATCTGTGATCACAAGGGGCACAGAGTGTTAACATAGATTTGGAAACATGTGTAGGGAAATTAGAATTTCATTTTAATTATCTTTAAAGATGTATAATTTTGTTTTTTTTTAAAAAAACTCCAGACTCTCACAGAAAAAACATTTTATTTAAAAATTTTTTCATTGTCTTAAGACCTTTGAAATCATTTTGGCATGACAATTATATTACGAAATTAAGAGAGGAGCATTCTTCTTGAGTAGCACATCGACTTTTCCATTGGTGGTTCTACCTTTGTTTTCAGTGTTATCTGAACCTTTGGAGTGCTTTTCTAAAACATAAATCTGATCCTGTTGCTTCTCTGCTTAAAACCCATCAACAGCCACTCACAGCCCTCACTCAGGTCTGATCCCAAACTCCTTAGCCCAGCCACAAAGGCAATCAGGAAAGACCCCCACTTACCTTTCCATTTCCCTCTCTGACTCACCCCCCTACTCCCTAACTGTATTCCAAACACACTCACAGTCAATTTACAGTTTCCCAAATCCACCAAACTCTTTCAAGCTCCTGCCAGGAGCACCTTTTATCCCCTTTTCCTTCTAATCAACTCTTTTCTTTAGGGTTGCCCTTCCACAATCATCTCTTCCAGTTTAGATGCCCTTTCTATTGAATATCCATATCACACTGAGCTGACATCTGTCATTGTACTATCCACAACAAATTGTGTTGATGATTTCTATTTATTTTTACTTCATCCCCACTAGAGGGACCCATGTCTGATATTTTTGCCGCAAGCATTTTTGCCACAAGCGTTTTGCCACATTTTTGTTGCACAACTAACTGACTGTAAGGTCGTTTTGCCATAAAAGATAAGATCATAGGAAATAATAAAGGGACATTTGTTTAAAAAAGAACATAATGAAACTTCAAAAATAAGTAACAAAATAAAAAAGACTTTATTGCGAAATGCTTTATATTTAAATACATTCAAAATGTGCAGTGTCGATTCATGGCAATACTGCAAAAATAACTGAGTTTATGTTGTGGATTGTACCTAAGTGTTGTCTTCAAAGTCTTTCATTCATAATATTGTACTTTTTGTTTGTTTGTTTCTTCATCTCCATGCTTAACATTGCAATATTTTTATGCTAAATTTTCTTCCTTCATTAATACAGTTATCAGTTTCCAAATACTAGGATGCATATTTGTAACTGAACTTTGTCTTGAATTATGAAAACCTTCTATACTATTGTTTGTTCTGGATATATTGTCACCTGTCTATTGACAGAAGTTCCAAAGTTCCATAGGAAATGTGGATTCAAAACTTTGCCACTGTTCAGACCTTTATGAGGACTAAGATTTATACAATATATAAACGGGAGTACTGCCTCAGTGGAGACATGAAATCATACTATCAACCAGTTGATGAAACCAACAAACTGTCAAAGTCAACTGTCAACCAGTTACTTTTTTATCTTTTAAGGCAAATTTGCCTTACAGCCAATTACTTCTACAGCCAGTGTGTTTATGGCAAAAATACTTGTGGCTAATGTGTCTATGGTGAAGATGCTGACGGTGCAAATACTTAGAACCGAGAAGGCCATGTCATCTTCACCTTGATACCTCCCTCCAGAGCTCAGTAAAATACTTGGCAACTGGGGCTCCTGGGGGGCTCAGTCAGTTAAGTGTCTGACTCTTGATTTCAGCTCAGGTCTTGATTTCAAGCCCTGCATTGGGCTCCACAGTAGGGTGTGGAGCCTTCTTAAAAAAAAAAACAACTTGGCAACTAGTCACTTAATAAACATTTATTGGGTGAACTAATTTCACTTTTTTCTTATATTTTCTAATAATCACAATAGCTATCATTTATGAAGCAGTGTTTATGTGCAGGGGCTATCATCGATGTTTTATATTATTTATCTAATTTAATTTTCACAGTTGTCATATGGGTAGGAATTACTATCCTCATTTTTACAGATGAGGAAATAGGCTTAGAAAAGCTCAGTGACTTGTCTACAATTAAGTAACAGGTTGAGGTCAACCCCATGTCTGTCAGTTTCCAAATCTTTGGGTTTTTTTTTTTTTTAATTCCACACAACACATTATGGGGATCCTCTCTAATACCTAAAGTGAGAAGGTGCCAATCTTAGTGTTATTCTAGGCAGATGTTCAGGCAGTAAGTAATGCTCTGAGACAAACAGACACCATTTCCATGGTTTAGGGTTATTCTTATCTTCAGAGAAGAACCCAGTCAGAAGATAAAGGTATAGGAAATAGGATTTGGTCTTTCAGGGGTCAAGATCCAGAGACAGAGCAGCTGCCCATCCAAGTGGACTGGGACTTGGTATAAGGCTCCATCCCAGCAATGAACTAGAATACTAAGGTGGGAATTGAGCCATGATATGTGGTGGCAAATGATGAATCCCAGTGACAGCCAGGATTGGCACAGCCCATCAGGCAACAAGCCAAGAGAAAAAATGTGCTGAGCAGCTTCCTAGGTGAGGACTGCACATCAGTGTTTAGGAAGAGAAAGCTACTTTCTTTGTCCTATCTTAATGCTTCCTGAATTTAAAAAAAAGAAAAAGTCTTAATTACAGTCTGTATTAATTTCTTTCATGCCTTAGTATGTGTAAAGGAAAGCTAAAGAATATATACTTTTTTTTAAACCCTAATTATTTCTTACTCCCAGTAAAAAATATTTCCTCTTATTAAAAGGCCTTTTTCCCCCTTAGAAGTAGCCTAAAAGATTCAAGTCCTCTTCCTTTTTGTGTTAGGTTTTATGTATATGTTCTCTTTTGATGAATTATTTCAAAAGCCCTGTATACATGTAGGACCTTCCTTCACTTTGTCATCAATCAGGTCTTATCTGATCCAAGTCTCTGCAGTCCTCTTCTTCCCTCAGCAAAGGCTATTTGGTCCTAATCATGAGTTCAGTTCACCCTGCTGTCCAATCCACACCTTGAGCACAAGAGATTTATGGGGCTGTAGCCTAATGCTATGGGATTCAGCATCAAGTTATCTTTCTTCCTAGCCCAGCTCTGATTACTTGCCCAAGTTCTGATTATAAGTCTCTGTCTTATCCTCCAAGACCCGCTTGTTCATCAGTTTGGTTAACTGAGTTTCTGTCTTGATTCCCTGTGGCTGTTATCTGACTTAGCATCATCAACAACCAGAGTCCTGTTTTGTTATTATCAATTTCTATTGTCACTCCTTCCCAGGGACTAGTGTCTGTCTCTGAACACCAGCCATATAACTAAAGTTCTATTACCTGCTGACAGGACTCCCTTATGCTGCCTTTTGGACCTCCTAGCTGCTTTCCTCTGGGTTCTCTATTTCCTCCCTTTTGATACTCTGCATATCAGAACTCAGAACAACTTTCTCTCAGCACCTTGAGAGAGAACTGTCTACTCCCCACCTCTCCCATCAAACCCCACCTGGTCTGCTGGTTAGGTTTAATTCTAGGTGCTGGAACCTCAGAAGCAGCTCCATCAGGAAGCAGTTAGCCTAACCATGTGTCTAGATTTTGCTTTGTCTTTGGTTAATAGAGCTTCCTAGACTTCTGGAATTTGATGGAAATGAAGCACTCTAGAAATTTTGAGGTTAAGCATTGCCTTAGAATGGGAATATTGTCAAGTAGGAACATGAATAGCAATAAATATCAGGTCACAACACACATTTTACTCAAGTAAGGTATTTTAACTTAAGACTCTGTGTGAAAGACTAGTCATTTCCAAACACTGATATCTTGGGACCTGATGTAATCCCACTCACATATGGTTTGCATTATTCCATTTAAAGGGAAGGAAGAGTAACCATTTTCTTCAAATGGGAAACATAATTCAAAGGAATAAATTTCCAAACACGTGAAACTTAATTTGCATAGTTTTGGGGGATAGGAGGAATTTATTTTAATTAACTTCAGCACCCTTCAAAAATGAAAGCACAAGGAAAAATATTGTTTCTTAACTGTGAAACAATATGACAGGCTCCAGGCTAATTTTCTCTGCCTCTGCCATCTTGGCTTCTCACTAGCTGGGTTCAGGATCTCTACTGGCAGGTGTGATCCCACCACAGTTCCCAAACTGGTCTAGCTTGAGGCTAGATATGCTAAAGAACCTCAGTATTGGCTGGCCCATCCTTCACAAGCTGAGTATCATGTCACCACCTTCAGTTTGACAGCGATTCCTATATATTCTTTCAAAAAAAAGTCTAGTGTGCCAGTTCTGAGCCAGGCGTTGGGTAGAAGCAGATCCATGTTTTGTGTGACCCAAGCTCATATAATTTGAGGGCCTTCTTTAAGAAAAAGAATACCAAATTACATATCAAAAACAGGGATGAAGGGGCATCTGGGTGGCTCAGTCGGTTGAGTGTCCAATTCTTGGTTTTGGCTCAGGTCAATTTCATGGGTCATGGGATCAAGCCCCACGTTGGGCTCTGTGCTCAGGGGGAGTCTTCTTAGGATTATCTTTCTCCATCTCCCTCTGCCCCTCCCCCTCCTCTAGAATAAATAAATAAATCTTTAAAAACAGGTATGAAAATAGAGAAAAGAAATCATGACAGATTTAACCTTCTAAAAGCTGATAAATACCACTAAAATAATAAAAATCTAGAAAAATAATATAGTATCTTTATTTACTTATTGTCTGACAAATCTCTGAAATACTTCTCTCCTATTTTTCCATTTGGATACTCTTTGGTAGCTTCTTCATACAGCAATAATTTTGTAAAATTTTTCCTGTAGAAATAATGGAGAGTCCTCTAGTATGGTTGATCAAAAATAAATTTTTAAACTATTAGTACTGTCATGTGAACTTTTAGGATGGAGGAAAAACTCTGTCGAGTTTCCTTCATATGTAAGAGTAATATTTGAGGAATTTCAAATCTTCTTGTACTAAGGCTAATCTTAATGTTCTGAACTGTCATTGATGAGGTCTCTCATCACTATATCAGTATAGTGATATCTTATGAGTTTTGCATAATCTTTACTGGTTTAGTATTTTATATCAAATCAGCAAGCAATTTAAATTTCTTATCAGTGTGTTTATGTGATAATACTTTGGGATACATGAAGCACTAGTACTCATCTGCACTTACCATTTGTAATACTGCTATGGGTTTGTTCCTCATGAACACAGAGATGATGATAAATTCTTTTTCAACTGATTCTCATTAAAATGAGAGAAAGTGTATAGTGCATATATAATTACACAAGTGATATTGTCAAGTTCATCCTGTACAGAAGAGAACTTCTATTTTGTTAAATATTGATGAGAATTAAATCTTCCACTTGTAATTATGTACATCTAATGACTAGGAGAATTTCCCCCAGGCTAACTTCTGGGTTCAAACATTTCAAACTTAGTTTCTCCTCCACTACTTGTATATATCTGTACTGGCCACTATGGGACCTGTTCACATCATGATACAACCTCTGGCTACTTTGCCTTAGGGTCTTGACACACTTGATGTCATGGATGAGTAAGGGGTATTCCTGGGAGCCATTCCTACATTGAGATGGCTAGCAAAAGCTTAACTACACAAAACACATGAACATTCCCACTAAACCCAAACTAGGTGTATCTCCAAGTCAGCTTTCCCTTAGTTCCCATATTTACTTGCAGCTACTCCAACACTATACCATGAAGGAAAGTGTGAGAAGCTCTAATGGGGGTACTTTTACTTTGACTCTGATTACAGTTGAAATATATTATTTTTGCAAATATGTGAACACATTGCTAGGGCCCTCCGAGGCTCATACAAATCAAGGGTCCCAAAGCTTAAACTTCATTAGTGTCACAGGACTTACTTCTGTCAACAGAGAAAAACTGTGAAACAGACCTAGTCTCTGCTCCAGGTCTGGCCCACCTTTTTCTGGGGAGAAGGGGATGCAAGAGGTAATACAACCAAGGAATTAGGTTTCCATATTCTTTGATTTGTTCTTGCATCAAACCTAGTATGGGACACGGTATCCCATTGCCAACTGCTAGAATCCTGTGTCATACATCCAGATTGGCATTCCCTTCCCACCAGATCCCCTCTCCTCTACCCTTGCCCCATGCTATTTGCTTTCGTTGTGTTGTGTTGGTGGTTGTTATTATTGTTTCATCTTTGTCTTTATTTCCCTATTTGTTGTTGGGGTTATCATATGAGGATCTATGTTTAAGGTCTGAGTGGTCAGAATTATAGGCACACTCCTCAGACACATGTGTGTGATACTGGAGTCTGCAGTGTCAGGAGCAGAAGGCAATATGATTGGATTGAAAGAAAGGAGATTTGAAAATGTGAGGGTAGCCGAGACAGATAGAATTTATATGCATCTAATCATCATTTTTGAAACCCATTTGCAGAATGGTATAACAAAAAGTTATAACAAAAAGAAAGAAAGTTGTTTCTTTTCTTTTTTAAAAAAAATCAGTTGCACAACTGAACAACTGAGCTATGGTAGTTTTGTTTTGTTTGTAAAAATAAAAATGCCCTTTAGATAATAAATAAGATTATAAGAAATAATGGCACAAGTGAATAAAATAGGACTGTATCTGTATTTAGCATTAGGAAGAAAGGAAGTCCTTAAAAGAATTCTAAGAGAAGCCCTAAAGATGTACTCCAAGTTGTGGCTGCAAACAATTTTCACAGGCCTCCCACTACTGTTCATTTGGCTACGTATTGAAACATATGTTTCTCTCAAATGTAAAAATATGAAGTTAGACAATTTACTAAGAAGAATTCTGTTTCCCATTACATCTGTTGACCAGACTCCTTACTGGAAAGAGCATTGGCTAATGTCCTGCGAGTCATACCCATTAATGACATATCGCTTATTTTTGTTTTTTATAAAACTTGACTTTCCTGGAACATCATGGTCTGGAAAATTATACCACTTGTTTGCACATGTGTCTTGAAGGACTGTGTAATTGTTCTGGTTATAAAATGTTGCAGCATACACCTATAGACTGCTAGCTATCATGAGTTGTATCTAAGGTTAAAAGAGAAAGAGATAACATGGAATTGGCTCCCAATTTTACTAAGCATATTGACTTAGTATCTTGGTTCTGTCGTTTAGTAATTATTTATATGTGCTGTCATTTTAATTGATAGAGGTTGGATTATGGTCAGTCCTCAACTTTACCTTCAATTTTAGGTAGTGCTGTTCTGATATATTTTTGTTATAAATATTTCTTTTAAAGTAGTCTATTCTGGAACAGCCAATGAAAATAAGTCACATATTTGATTCTTCAAAATTTTAGTGCTCTTAATTAATAGATGAGTTGTTATTTTTAAGTAAGTCAAACTTACTTAGGTCTAAGATCAAAGGCAAAATCTCTCCAACGAATGCATATTTCATCTTTTTTTGTCCAATAGTTTTACCAATAAATATAGGTAGAAGAACTTCTCAGTCCATTTTCGTAGTCTGCTTGCTTAAACACAATTTTCTTGTGGTGTGGGAATCCAGGTGCCCCTGGGCAAAATTACCTAGTAGGTAATGTTTGTCTTAGTTGCCTGCTTTTTCTTTCCTGAAGATACCCTTGCCCTTAGGGCCCCACCTCAAGTACCTACCCTTCTAAATTTTTCTTTTGAGTTCCCAGAACAGCATTCTATAACGTGGGCACCATAATTTCTTTCCCCAGTTTGATCTTACCTACTCTGTGTTTATTTTTCTTAGGATCCTAGGATACACTAGTTCATGTAATTTTTTTTTTAAAGTCACAGCAGATGTACTCGTAGAAGAGGGTTAAGATAATCATGGACCAGGGATCTACTAGAAATGATGCCCTTTCCTCATCTATATTGTCTTGATTGTTCATTCACTTCGTATATATTTACTGAGCACCTATTATATGCCAGAAACTGTTCTAGGCACTTGAAATATATCAAGTCCCAAAAGATAAAACTACATGTGCTTGTGGTGCTCACATTTGTACAATTTTAATCTCTTGAGAGTATGAATCATTCTTTCTCGTATTGTTAAGTCATTACATCAGTGCATGCGATTTGAATTTTTTTGAGACTTTTTCTCTGATCATGCTTTATGTCATGTCTGTATTACTTGATGAAACACATTCTCATGTCTTAGCTCTGGTTGTTTAAATGACCAGTCAGTGACTTGGTGCTCACTCTTTGAAAACAAAGCGAGAGGCTGACAGGTTAAAGTTCAGCATTTTCATGGAGGTGAGGATGAAAGTTAGGCTCTAATGAGGCTGGGGTCAACATACACATTGGACAACAGCTATATCATAAGCAAATCCTAGGCATTAAAATTTATCCAGAATTCCTGAAGGTTTGCATTAAAATGCTTATTTAGGTCCCTTGTTCAAAACTGCATGGAGGCATCCTCCTAAAGACATTCCATAATGGGACTGAATTTTTTAATTCAAATATTTACTTTTTGCTTAATTGAGTATTGTCTAGAGAAACAAAATGAAATGGGACCATAAAAATTTAGGATAAGGAATTTGTGGCAAACATATACCTCTTTTTAAAAAGTTTAGCTAAAGCTAGGTCAGTATAATTAATCTTGTTTTCAAAACATGAAGCTGTGCTACTGCTGTACACTCTGTTTTTACTAATAAAAATGTATATATTGGTTAAAAATATTCTAAGGGCACCTGGTTGGCTCAGTCAGTTAAGTGTCTAACTCTTAATTTCAGCTCAGGTTGTGTAGTGAGATGGAGCCTGGCGTCGTGTTCTGTTCTGGGCATGGATGGAGCCTGCTTAAGATTCTGTCCCTCCACCCCTCGATGCCCACTCCCCAGTCCCTGCTCTTGCACGCATCTGCACACTCCTTTTTCTCTCTCTCTTAAAAAAAAAGGATATATTTTTACCATAATTATTCTGTCTTGATGTATTATATTTTTTTTAAAAAATGGCTGTGCCTTGCTACACAATCATATAAAAACCTAAACTACTCAAGTTTCTCCAAATGGCCTAAATCAAAACTTGTAAGGTTCAAATTAGGGGACAGAAAAAAAATCTAAGATTCTAGTGGTTTCTTTGCTTTTGAGTGGAAGAGTATATGCATCTGCAAGATGCCTAATTTTAAGCAAAAAAAAAAAAAAAGGACAACAGAGGAATATGATAAACCTTTCCTAAAACATAGCACTCTAGAAAAATAAATTATTTGTAGGAGAGTTGCATTAAGAACTTTATAAATACTAAAATAGAATAGTAAATGTATATAATATAATATTTATGGATTCTTAATTTATAAGTACCTATTTAGTATCCTTTTAAAATACCAACTAAAAAAAAATGACATTCTACCCTTCTTCAATAATGAATGAGCTCAGCTCCCTATACCAGAGGGAGGGAGAAGCAATGAGTGTGAACTCATTGCAGCAAGATCTTTGTCAGGGGGGCGCCTCGGTAGCTCAGTCGGTTAAGTGCCTACCTTAGGCTCAAGTCATGATCCCAGGGTCTTGGTATCGAGCCCCGTGTCAGGCTCCTCACTCAGCGGGGAGTCTGCTTCTCCCTCTCCCTCTGCTGCTCTCTTTCTCTCTTTCTCTCTGTCAAATAAATAAATAAATAAAATCTTTTTTATTTTTTTGTTTGGTATGTTTTTAATTCTTTTTTTTAATTTAATTTTTTTATTATGATATGTTAGTCACCATACAGTACATCATTAACTTTTGATGTATTCCATGATTTGTTGTTTGCATGTAACACCCAGTGCTCCATGCAATATGTGCCCTCCTTAATACCCTTCACCGGGCTAGCCCATCCCCTCTAAAACCCTCAGTTTGTTTCCTGGAGTCCATCGTCTCTCATGGTTCATCTCCCCTTCTGTTTTTCACCCCCTTTATTTTTCCCTTCCTTCTCCTAACGATCTCCCTGCTATTCCTTATGTTCCACAAATAAATGAAACCATATGATAATTGTCTTTCTCTGCCTGATTTATTTCACTTAGCATAATCTCCTCCTGTTCCATCCATGTTGATGCAAATGTTGGGTAATCATCCTTTCTGATGGCTAATATTCCATTGTGTATACGGACAACATCTTATTTATCCATTTGTCTGTTGAAGGGGATCTCGGCTCCTTCCACTGTTTGGCTGTTGTGGACATTGCTGCTATGAATATTGGGGTGCATATGGCCCTTCTTTTCACTCCACCTGTATCTTTGGGGTAAATACCCAGTAGTGCAATTGCTGGGTCATAGGGTAGCTCTATTTTTAACATTTTGAGGAACCCCCACACTGTTTTCCAATGTGGCTTTAAAAAAAAAAAGGTCTTTGTCAGCGCTTCTCTCTAGAAGCTGCAGTTTTTTTAAAATGGAGATTTTTTTTTTGTCAGAAGTTCAGAATTTTAGAATATCATCTTTGAAGAGTTGTCTTTTATATATTTGTCACTAACATTTTTCAGTCTATACGATTGGTATTATAGAAAGGATTGGAACTTTTTTGAACCCATATTTTCTTATGCCCAAATTCTGTTATCACATGCAGGCACATTTCATTATTTTCAAAAGGAATTCCTATGCCAGCCAATCTAAGACAATGCTATTTAGTCTCACACCAAAGATTGTCTTTGGGATTTCTCTGTCTTCCTTTGAGTGCCCCTTCTAACTGCTTCAGAGATCCTTTCTGGGACCTTCTTGTTGATCCCTGGCTGCTTGGGTGATGCCCCACTCTGCTTGATTCTTCCTCATTTCTGTTCATTCACTCAACAAATATTTATTGACCATAGACTTTGTCTCCTGTTCAGCACCAGATGTTGGATATACAATGATGAGAGAAAAGACATAGTCATTGTCCCCCTGGAGATAGAGGAGAAGGGACTTAGGTGCTAACCCAATACACAGAAGGTACACAAACAAAAGCAACACTGCAAATGTGAAAGGTTGCTGGGTCTTTGGTGTGAGGGTTTGGCCTATTCAGGGAAGGCAGGCCAGGCTGTGTAAGGAAATGACATCAGCTGTAGTTTGAAGGATGAATTTACATGAGAAAGAGGTGAAAGAAGAGATTTCTGGGCTAACTACCCAATTCTCTCTGCATTTCCCAGTTTTCCTTTTACATGTACACACACACAACCACACACACACACACACATCATGCCTGCGGATTGACTGCTCTGGGGTAGGTGCTAAAGGGGATCAGAGCATGCTGCTCCCCAACATGCCACTTTGGTATAACGATTATTTTAAGCTGAGTGCATGTCTCATATGGTCTATGATTCAACAGATCTATGAGATTCAACAGATGCAGGGGGGAAAAGTCTCAGAACTTCCCTTACCTGACTACAAACAGCATTTGTTTGCTGTAAATTCCTCTTCAGAGTGGATCCATTCTCAGAAGGGAGAATGTGAATAAAACCTATCCCAAATCTTTTCTGCAATGAAGTTTTATGGCCCTATAGAAGCTGGGAAGGCCTATACCTATAATAACAAACATTATCACAAACTCTTTATTTTCTGTTTTATTTTCTCATGAAAACTCACTTATCTTTTGAAAAAAGTAATTTACTTTTCCCTACCTGTCTTTCTCCCCTTCACCTTCAGCTATTAAGATGGTATATAAGCCAAATTTTATCCTCCCCTTTGAGTAACTCATCATAGAGTTCTCCTATCTGTATGAGCATTACACACATAAATAAACTCTGGTTTTTTCCTCCTGTTAATCTGCCTATTGTTACTTTAAATTGCAGACCCACAGTCAATGAACATGAGAAGGCAGAGAAAGTTTTTTGTCTCCTGGGGCTCCCAGAAAGCACTTGTTCCAGAGAGCTATAGCTGGGGTTCAGAAGGCAGAATCCTGGGGCCTACTTGGAGTATCTCAACAGGATATGGGTAAGTGGCAATTTCACTCACTGGAACTACAGTTTCAGTAATGATGAAATAATGATTCATGTCAGGGACATGCCACTGCCTCCAAGAAGCTTACCTAGTTCCCCCAAGCAGAGTGATGGCTCCCAGCTCTATGCCCCTCTTCTATCTTGTAACTGCTCCTACTATTACACTTACCCCACAGATTCTTTTGTTCCTACTGTTTACATGTCTGTCTGCCTCCCAAGAAGGCTGTGTTTCTTGAAGACAGAGATTATGTCTTACTGTTTTCCTAGACTCAACAGTGCCTAGAGCGAGCACACAATAATGCTAAAGGAATGGATGAAATGACAAACTGCCACCAGAGTACCTGTCAAAAGTGAATGACATAAAGAATTAGACAGTTTTTACTGCTACAGGCAACGTTAAATGTACCCTGTCCTTGGACCTTGTGCTTATCTTCTCCCTACTTTCCACCCCTTGGTGGGACAAATTGGTGTGTTTATACCTCGGGCATGATGCCATCAGAAGGAACACATTCCCTTACTAAATGGTAAATCTTGGATAAGAAGGGAGAGGCGATAGGTAAGCTTTTGGCTAATGTATACAAAGTATCTTGCAGAGTGCCTGGCATATGACTGTAAATGTAACTCCTTATCCCTTCCTTCTCTTTCTCTTCTCAAGTCACCCCTTGTCTGTCCTGTCCTATCGTTTCTGGGTACACATATTTGGTATATGTGATGTAGGCTTCATACACAGGCGTGTGTGGTGACGAATATGTGCTGGTCATGGAACGCCTGTGCTCAGCACACCATGGCACTTTAAGGCCAGTCCAAGTCCTGGCCTTTAGACTGGGATTAAGTATGGAAATGCTATAGGGAAAGAAACAGAGGGATCCTATGGTGCTCCTCAGGGATGTAGCTCTGAAGTAATAATACAGGGAAAATAGCACTGATTAAGCTGAATGGCTCAAAGAGCATACAACCCACTTTTCTCAAACTAATTCTGTAACAGACCTGATTCTCTAGTTTTTTCAGTGTTGGCTCAATTCCAACCATGTGTAGCCCTCCCATCCATTTTTGAAGTGATTTTCTTTGTGGAGAGAGGAATGTAAGATGACTACTTGGCCTGGTTTTCAGGTCCCACATGTTGTTTGTTTTTTGTTGTGTTTTGTTTTGCTCTTTTTTTAGAGCCTAAAAAGGCTCCATTACACCTACCTAGCTATTTATTTTCTTTATCGCTTGCATTCTGCCTGAAGTTAGTTAGCATAATAAATGTTGTTTTCCAAGCTGTGCATTCATTATCCGTCAGTGCTAGGAAACAAAGGTCTGTTGTCCTGGGGAGGCTGTTATTGGTAAACGAAGGAGCTGGTGTCTTGTATTAGACCTTGTGGGCTGATTCAGCCACTGTGATTCTCCTCTGGAAGTTGCCTTCGATTTGTTATACTTTAGTCCCTACTTCTGATTAGGCCAAGTATGTCCTTGGGAGTTCTGTGCTTAGAAGGAAAAATGTGTAACAGGAAAAATATCTTCTTCTTTATAATTGAGGATAATAGTGTTCAGCCTGGCTCACCAGCAGGGTATCCTTCTGTTAAAGGGCAGAATAATCCTTCTATCTCTTCTTTCCAGATTGTATTCTGGGCATCCATAGTTTCCCATGACCCACAAGAGAACCCTTTCCACTAGCTTCTTTACGGCAATTGGAGTTTCTCCCAGGGTAGAATAACTGATGCAACATTCATTTATTAAGCAGAACTGTGTTGGGCCAGGCTTCCCATTGGAAAAGTCATCAACTGCCAGTCACTCTTTGACACAACACATTTGTGACTTATGCAAGACAGAAACAAATAGCTGTGCGTCGCTGAAAACCCGAGTGCACAGGCACAGAGCTGAAAATAAGAATAAAAGACAAAATCCCCTAGATTGTTTGGTGCTTAGAAGACAGCTATTGTAGGTAGTTGGGAAGAAGATTGTGAGCAACTTGAGGGCAGGTACTCTGTTATCTTTGTAAACCTAGAACCTTGACTAAGAAAATGATGAATTATTAAGAAAATAGGTCCACAGCAGCCAAATCGTGGAAGGAACCGAGATGCCCTTCAACAGATGACTGGATTAAGAAGTTGTGGTCCATATATACAATGGAATATTACTCAGCTATCAGAAAGAACGAGTTCTCAACATTTGCTGCAACATGGACGGCACTGGAGGAGATAATGCTAAGTGAGATAAGTCAAGCAGAGAAAGACAATTATCATATGATTTCCCTCATCTATGGAACATAAGAACTAGGAAGATCAGTAGGGGAAGAAAGGGATAAAGAAAGGGGGGGTAATCAGAAGGGGGAATGAAACATGAGAGACTATGGACTCTGAGAAACAAACTGAGGCCTTCAGAGAGGAGGGGGGTGGGGGAATGGGATAGACCAGTGATGGGTAGTAAGGAGGGCACGTATTGCATGGTGCACTGGGTGTTATACGCAACTAATGAATCATCGAACTTTACATCGGAAACCAGGGATGTACTGTATGGTGACTAACATAATATAATAAAAAAACATTAAAATAAAAATTTAAAAAAAGAAAATAGGTCAAAGATTCGGACAATATCTTGATTCTAAGAACTTGTTCTTGAAGTATTTCTGGAAAAAGGAATGAAGGGGTAATTCAGGCATATAGATTTTATTTATCATGAAACTGGATTAAGCTTTAAGGTCCCACACTCACACATGGATTAGAAGTTGAACCTGAATAAGCTTTTTTTTTCAAAAAATTTATCTGCATCTGAGAAAGTGACTTGAAAGACTCTTGTAAAGCTGCCCCCCATTTTTGCACTCAAGAATGGAAAACATTCACCATTTATTCCTCACAAAGTACTTAATCAACATCAAGCCCTAAGGAAATACACACTTACAAAATGATCATGGTTTATCCTCAGGTGGGAGGCCTAGCACAACAGCAACACCTGCCTCTGAGGTGTCTGCAAAATCAGGATATGCCAGGACAAGCATACACCTGACTTCTCAGAAATTTTATTTTGGCTCCTTCCCTACTTAAAGAATATAATTACCTAAGCACTCTTAAATCCCACCTTTTATTGTAGGAATATGAATAAAACATATTTTGTTTGTTTGTTTTTTGAAAGTATGTTTTATGGTTGAATGCTGTAACAATTCATCCTACCATAAAGTAGACATTTATACAATGGGTTACACATTTTGGAAAACATATATTTTCTCAGTTTCTCTAGGTCTTCCAAATACTTGGAAGGATGCCTGCTTGAGCCTAGTGATTTATGTACATGTATTTTGTCACTTAGTCCTGAACCTGCTTATGAATTTTACTATTGCGTACCCTAATAGTCTCTCTCTACCCCTCAAAAGAGAGGTTCAATATCTATCTCTATATATAGTATATAGTATATACATAGTACATAGTATAGTGCATAGTATATATAGTATCTATCTATATACTATATATATTTACTATATGTTTTTTAAAAAGTTTTATTGAGGTATAATTGCATATAACATAATTGCACATATTTAGAGTATATAATTTGATAAAATCTGAGAAATATATACCCATGAAATCATCATCACAGTCAAGAAAATGACCATCTCTATCACTCCGGAAGTTTCCTCAGTAATTCCTCTCTTTACCCCTTATATTCCCCCAACTCTAAGCTCCCACTGACCTGCTTTCTATCACTATAGATTAGTGTGTTCATTAGAACTTTATGTAAATGCAATCATTTGCATACACACTCTTTTTTTGTCTGGCTTCTTTCACTCAGCATAATTATTTTGAGATTCACTTATGTTCTGCATGTCGGTAGTGTATTCCTTTTATTGCTGAGTGGTGTTCCATAGTATGGATGTAACATAATTTGTCCATTCATTCACCTGTTGGTAGACATTTGGGTTATTCCCAGTTTGGGATTTTACAAATAGAATACTATGCACATTCAACTACAACTTTCTATATGGATATATGCTTTCAATATAGTAAATGGATGTTGAACTTTTTTTTTAAGATTTTATTTATTTATTCGACAGAGAGACAGCCAGCGAGAGAGGGAACACAAGCAGGGGGAGAGGGAGAGGAAGAAGCAGGCTCATAGCAGAGGAGCCTGACGTGGGGCTCTATCCCATAACGCCGGGATCACGCCCTGAGCCGAAGGCAGACGCTTAACCGCTGTGCCACCCAGGCGCCCCTGGATGTTGAACTTTTTAAGAAACTGCCAAACTGTTCCAAAATGTCTGTAACATTTTTACATTCCCGCCAGCAGTGTATGAGAGTTCTAGTTGTTCCACACCCTCACTAATACTTGGTATGGTTAGTTTTTAAATTTTAGATATTCTAATAGATATGGTTTTAACTTGTGTTGTAGTTGTAATTAGTATTTCCCTAATGACAAGTGATGTTGAATATCTTCTCATGTGCTTATTTACTATCTGTATATCTTCTTTGGTGAAATGGTTATTCAAATCTTCTGTTCACATTTCATTTGTGTTGGGTTATTTATATTCTTAAGTTTTGAGAGTTCTTTATATATTCTGGATACAAGCCTCTTATCTGATATGTGATTTGCAAATATTTTCTGTCTGTGACTTATCTTTTCATTCTCTTATCAGTATCCTTCCAAAAGTTCTTAATTTGATGAAGCCCAATTGATCAGTTATTTATTTTATGGAGCAACCTGTGTAGTTTTGTGTTTATTTTTTAATACTAATTCCTGGGCCTCTTCCCTCAAGATCCTCATTTAGTAAGTCTGGAAAGGGGATTGGACATTTGAGTATTTATAAAACTTCAAAGATGATTTTGGTGTGCAGCTATGACAATACTGAATAAAACAAGAGAGGTAGTGGGATGTTGTATTTATTTATTTGAATGCTTATGTATTTGTTTAGTTATTTCCTTCTATTTCGTCTTGTTGCAGAAATACTTTAAGACAGTTTACAAGGATCCAAGATAATATAACTTGAAAGTAGGTAGAAGAAATAAAAGTGGAATGGGACCTGAACTGGTGCCACTAATGACAGTGAAAATGAATGCTATAATGATCTGCACATTGCCTCTAATTTTTCCAGCAATTCAGTGTGTATAAGATCAAACAAACTAATTGTTTAAGAAACATATTAGTACAAAGTCTAGACATGAATTTCTCCCATGGAAACTTATAAAGAGGGAGGGACTGTTTTCTGGACAAAAACAGCAAGTTTCCAGGGGCAATTTGTTATAGTAGCTCAGTATGGGCTGATCACATTATGATTCGGTGCCATTCATCAAAGCCTGACTTTCAGGGGACCATCACAACAAAGAATAGGTATCCAGCTCTCTGATAATCTAAATCCGTGCAAGAGTATGCTTTAGACTATCTGGACTATAAGGAAGGGTGAATGATCTTTATTTCTTTCAGGCACTGATTCATGGCTTCTCTTAGAAAGGTTTTTGATAAATATTGCTTGAGAGCTCAGAAGATGAGCCCAAGATTATACTCCCTCCTTCTCTACGCTGCTTGTTGCATAGGTATATACCTGTACGTTAAGGGAGATAGTTGAGTGGGGGTTAGCATGTCTTTGCAAAGGCTGTTAAATAACAGAGCCATCTCACATCTGTCAGATCAAGAGACTCGTAAGCAGGGCCTAGAACCCACTGGAGGTTTTAAAGCTTGGGACTGAGGTGACCTGTATTTTAGAAAGATTATATGTATATAAAGAAAGATGATGTCAGTAGCAGTGTGGAAAATGGGCATTGAAGTTGGCAGAGAACCTAGGGAGGTAGGAAATTGTTGCACTAATCTATGCAAATAATAAAAAGGGACCTGCTCTAAGACAATTGTAGTGGAAACTGAGAGGTGGGGACCCAGGAGTGATTTCAGAGGTAGAACCAACAGACAGAAGGATGGTTTGCTATGGAAGTTGAGGGAGAAGAAGGAGATGAAGATGACTCTAAGATTATTCCAGATTGGCCAACTAGGAGAAGAATGGTACCACTAACTGCACTTTAGAACAAAGGGGGAAGATCAGGTTTGCCAGAAAAGGTCATGAGCTTGGCTTTTGATATTTGGGGACTGTGTGTTTGAATTATCTGAGTAGAAATAGCAGTAGAATGGTAAAGATCTGGAGCTCAGAAGAGGAGTGGCTGGAGATAAAGATTTGAGGATGTCAGACAGGTGGGTGGTGATGAAATTTTAGGAAAACCAATCTTCGGAATAATCTGATTACCTGGAGAGATTTGGTAGTGGGGGAAGAGAAGAGTTTGGAATACTGAGAATAGTGGAGTTTAGAAGTAGGACTTTTTTTTTTTTTTAAGATTTCATTTATTTATCTGACAAAGAGAAAGAAAGCACAAACAGGGGAAGTGGGAGAGGGAGAAGCAGACTCCCTTGCTGATCAGGGAGCCCAACTCCAGGCTCAATCCCAGACCCAGAGATCAGATCACGACCTGAGCCGAAGGCAGATGCTTAACCCACTGAGCCACCCAGGCGCCCCTAAGATGACTTTTCTGGTTACCAAGTTAACATTTAGTAAATTGTTCCATTTGATTAGCTCAATTACCACCCCCCCACCCAGTTAAAATCCATTGAGTTTTTAAGACCCATTTCAAAAGCAACCTCTGAAGCCTTCCGTGATCTCGCCTCTAAAAACTTCATAACACTTTGCTTGTACTATATTTTTAAAGCACACATATTTGGCCTTGCATTAATGTTATTGTCTTTTTGTTTAATTTTTATATATAGAATAAGCCCGCCCTTGAAGACAGTGATTGTATTTTACTCGCTTTTCGAAATTCCTCTAGTGACTGGTCTTACGGTTCATACAAATTATGCACACTTAAGTATTTGTTGAATTTAATTGTGCCATATCCTATGGTTATATAAATAATAGAATATTTATTTTTTATTTTTATTTTTTATTTATTTATTTTTGTAATCATATTTTTTTCCTTATATTATGTCACCATAATACAGTACATACAGTACATACAGTACATCCCTGGTTTCTGATGTAAAGTTCGATGATTCGTTAGTTGTGTATAGCACCCAGTGCACCATGCAATATGTGCCCTCCTTACTACCCATCACCAGCCTATCCCATTCCCCCACCCCTCTCCCCTCTGAAGCCCTCAGTTTGTTTCTCAGAGTCCATAGTCTCTCATGCTTCATTCCCCCTTCTGATTACCCCCCCTTCTTTATCCCTTTCTTCCCCTACCGATCTTCCTTGTTCTTATGTTCCATAGATGAGAGAAATCATATGATAATTGTCTTTCTCTGCTTGACTTATTTCACTTAGCATTATCTCCTCCAGTGCCGTCCATGTTGCAGCAAATGTTGAGAACTCGTTCTTTCTGATAGCTGAGTAATATTCCATTGTATATATGGACCACATTAGAAGTAGGACATTTTCTAAAATATTCTTCAATAAAGATGAACAAAAAAAAAGGTTTTCTCTGTAGCTATTCTTTCTTTTTACACTTGCTCCAAGATGATGACCTGGTTCCGTTTTGATTCTCAGATTGATTTTGAACAATTTTATGTCACAAAAATATTTGCTATTGGATTTTGTGGCCCTTGAAAATTATTTCTATTATATTTTTGCCCTATGAAACTTCTGACCTACCATCTCCTGGACTTTACTGATGTCATCTAAAGTTATGCCCAGGTTATTTTATATTTATCCATTGCATTCTTTTATTAGAGTAGGAGGTCTTTTTAATTTGATGTTCAATTTTTCCCAGGCTTCTAATGTGATATTTTATATAGTTCTTAGAATATACAGTAACTGATTACATTTATAATTCTCTATACTATTATTTTCTAAATATGCTCACATTTTTATCTAAGTTTCCAATGCTTAAACAAATTAAGTTTTTTATTGAGCTAATTATATAATTTATTATGATTACTCTTTTGGCACAGTTTGATTTATCTCAAAAATATTTTTGCATTGACCCTGGAATTTCTCTAAGTCTTCTTATTCACAGTAATTCATTTGCCTGTACAAGTGAAAAAGAAATCTCTTCAATGTCTTGTACAAACATCTTTATAAATTATTTTATTGAAGCATATATAATATAATATATTCAGAAAAGCACAAAATTCATAGGTGTTCAGCTTGATGAATTTTTATGCAATGAACATATCCAAGTCATCTCCACTTAGATCAAGAAATAAAATAAAGCACTACTAGCACCTCAGAAATCTCCTCCTTATACCATGGTCACATTTTCTGCTTTCTATATTGTAATTATTCTTCTGATTTCTAATGCCATGTTGTTGCACCTGTCGTTGATTTGTTTCTCTGTTGGTGTATAGTATTCCATTGTATGAATATATCTCAACTTATTTTTCCATTATACTGTTGATGTGCATTTGGATTGTTTCCAGTTTCTGACTTATAAATAATGCTGCTATAAACACTTATGTCTTTTTGCTTTTTATAGGTACTTTGTAATTATTTTTTGTCAGGTTAATGAAGTTCCTTTCTATACCTAATTTGTTAAGAGGTTGTTGTTTTATTTTTGTATCATGATTAATTGTTGAATTTTTAAAATTTTGATGCTTTTTCTCTATTGAATTGAGCATTTAAGTGATATCCTTAATTCTGTAATGTCATGAATTACATTGATTGATTTTCAAATATTAGGCCAACATTGCATTCCTGGAATAAACTCAACTTGTTTGTGGTATATTCTCATATTATGCATGACCAGATTAGACCTGCTAATATTTGATTGAGGATTTTTGCATCTGTCATGAAAGAGATTCGCCTATGATGTTACTTTCTTGCATTGTCCCTGTGAGGTTTTGGTATCAGGTTATGTTGGTCTCATTAATCAAGTTGGCAAGTTTCCCCTTTTAGTCTGTTCTCTCAAAGAGTTTAAGATTGGTGTTATTTCTTCTTTAATTGTTTGGTAAAATTCACTGGCAAAGTCATCTGGGCCTAGAGGTTTTGACTATATCAGAGAAAAGTTTTATTTATTTATTTATTTATTTATTTATTTATTTATTTATTTTCATTATGTTAAGTTAGCCAACATATAGTAGAAGGTTTTAAATTAGAGGTTAAATGTTTAAATAGCTATAGAATTATTTATATTTTCTACTTCCTTTGGTCAGTTTTAGTTTGTTTTTCTAGGAATTTGTCAATTCATTAATATTTCAAATGAGTTAGCATAAAGGTGTTTATACTATCTTACTTTTTTTTAAAGATTGTATTTATTTATTTGACACACAGAGAAAGAGAGAACACAAGCAGGGGAAGCAGCCCGCAGAGGGAGAGGGAGAAACAGGCTCTCTGCTGAGCAAGGAGCCCAATGCGGGGCTCAATCCCAGGACCCTGGGATCATGACCTGAGTTGAAGGCAGATGCTTAACCAACTGAGCCATCCAGGTGCCCCTATCTTACTACTTTTTAATGTCTATACCTCCTTTTTATTTCGATATTAGAGATTCATGCCTTCTTTTTTGATTTTCCCTTGATCAGCCTCACCAGTGATAAACCAAATTTTAGTCCAGTGATTTGCAGGATCCTTTACACTCTTAAATCATTGAGGACCATGGGGCACCTGGGTGGCTCAGTTGGTTAAGTGTCTGACTCTTGGTTTCAGCTCAGGTCATGATCTCTGGGTTGGGAGATCAAGCCCCACATCAGGCTCTGCATTCAATGTGGAGTCTGCTTGAGATTTTCTCTCTGCCCCTCCCTAGCTGCCCCTGCCCCAAGTTGTGCATGTGTTCATGTGTGCTCTCTCTCATAAATAAATAAATAAATAAATAAATAAATGAAATATTTTAAAAAATCATTGAGGACCTTAAAGAACTTTTGTTTGTGTTGGCTATGTATATCAACATTATCATATTAGAAATTTAAATTATGAACATATATCCTCCATATGTTCATATCCCTCACACAGAACTAGTGACCCAACTACAGTATATTTCATTGTGCCCCCAACTCTGAATATGAATTATAACAAAGTCTACCTACACCTGTGGCTGAACCATGTAATGCAGCCATTTCATGAAAATTTCATTAAAATTATTAAAGAAGTATTTCATAGAATCAGAAACTCAGAGTTAGCTAAGCCATTTTTCCGAGAACTCTGCTGATACTGAAGAGCCTCTGCAACTTTTCTGTTAGTACTTGGTAGATGCCTTGTGAATGTTGAATGAATGGATACCACCAAATATTTATCCAGCCTACAGGACTACAATGATCTCCTCTCTCAGGAAACTCACTGTTTTTAAGGACATCATCGACCTTAGAAAGCACCTCCATGGCCTGAGATGATGTTTGACCCCCCAAAGTTTCTGTCTGTTGGATTAGAAAGAATCTAATTCCTCCTCTACATGATAGCACTTCAAAACCATGTCTCCGTGAAAGTCATTCTTTTTTTTTACAGTTTATTTATTTATTTAAGTGATCTCTACACCCAATGTGGGGCTCAAACTCCAACCCCAGGATCAAGAATCACATGCTCTGACTGAACCAACTGGGCCCCCTGAAAGTTTTTCTTTAAGTTCAGCATCACTGATTCCTTCAGTCATTCCTTGTATTATTCGAAATGGCTCATTCCCTTTGGGAGCATTAAGCAGGCACAATCCCACTAAGAGAGTGTCAGGTCTCAGTGTTCAGCACCCTGGCTACACATAAAATCACCTCGGGAATTTTTTAGAAAATAACAATACCCATGTTCCATCCCCACAAATTCTGATTAAGTTTGTCAGGAGTAGCCAGGCATATTTTTAAAAAACACCCAAGTGATTGAAGACTTGATATTTTTAAGATGTCATTTCTTGCCAAATTGATCTATAAATTCAATGCAACCTCCATCAAAACCTCAGTAAGCTGTTTGTAGAAATCGACAAGTTGATTATAAAATTCATGTGTAAATGCAGAGAATCTAGAGTAGCCAAAACAATTATGAAAAAAAAAGTTGAAAGACTTATACTACATGACTTCAAGACTTAAAGATATTGGTGTCAAGATAATAAAGTAGTTCAGAGTAATAGAATAGAGAATCCAGGAATAGTTCTACACATGTATGGTCCATTGATTTTCAACAAAGGTACAAGACACTTCATTGAAGAAAGTGTGATGTTTTTTGTTTTTTGGTTTTTTCAACAAATGGTGCTGAAACAATATAGCATTTATATGCAAAACAAAAACCTTTGTGTTTCTCACCATATTAAAAAATCAACTCAAAATGGGTTATACATTGGAGCGCCTGGGTGGCTCAGTCAGTTAAGCAGCTGACTCATGATTTTGGCTCAGGTCATGATCTCAGGGTCCTGGGATCAAGCCCCATGTTGGTCTCTGTGCTCAATGGGGAGTCTGCTTGAGGATTCTCTCTCTCCCTTTCCCTCTACCCCTCTCCCCAGTAGGCTCTCACTCTCTGTTTTTCAAACAAATGAATAAATCTTTTTTAAAAAATGGATCATAGACCTAAATATAAAACTTAAAACTATAAAACTTCTATAAAAAAAAAATCATGGTGACTTTGGGGCAGGCGAGGATTCTTTAGACGCCATACCAAAAGGATTATCCACTAAGAAAAACTGATAAATTGGACTTCATCAAAATTAAGAACTTTTGCTCTTTGAAAGACACTTTGAAGAGAATGAAAAAACAAGCCACAGACTGAAGGAAAATATTTGCAGATCACGTATCAGATAAAGGACTTGTATCCAGATTAATAAAGAACTCTTGAAACGCAATAATAAGAACACACACACACACAAATAAAACTATGGACAAAAGATATGAGTAGACATTTTACCGAAGAAGATATTCAGTTGGCAAATGAGCACATGGAAAGATATTCAACATCATTAATCATACAGGAAATGCTAATTAAAACCATAATGATATAGATGTAAGCCCACTAGAATATTTAAAATACAAAAGACTAACCGTACCAAATGCTGGAGAGGATATGGAACAGCTGGAACTCTCATGCATTGCTGGTGAGAATGTAAAATGTTACAGCCATTTTGGAAAACAGTTTGGCAGCTTCTTAAAATGTTAAGCCATATAGCTACCTGGGTATTAATACTCATGTCCTAGGCATTCACCCAAGATAAATGAAAACATACATCCACACAAAGACTTGAACATAAATATTCATAGTAGCTTTGTTTGTAATAACTAAAAATTAGAAACAACCCGAATGTCCATCAACAGATGAATGGATAGACAATGCAATATTACTCACCAGTAAAAAGGAATGAACTACTAATACACACAGCATGAATGAATTTTGAAATAATTAAGTTGAATGATAAAAGCCAGACAGAAAGAATATATACTTTATAATTCCATTTATATAAAATTCTAGAGAACACAAACTAATCTATAGTAATAGGAAAAAGATCAGTGCTTGCCTGGGAATGGGATAGGGATAGGACAAAGGGACACAAGGAAACTTTCAGGGGTGATCCGTATGTTCATTCTCTTGATTGTGGTGATGATTTCACGGGTGTATTCATATATTAAAACTTATCATATTGACACTTTAAACATATGCAGTTTATTGTATACCAATTATACTTCAGTAAAGTGTTTTGTTTTTGTTTTTGGGGTTTTTTTGTTTTGTTTTTTTAAGTAACATTCCTACCTTGGAATACAGAAGAGAAGTACAAAGAGTAAAATAACTGTACATAGTCTCACTGTCAAAAAGTTAAAATTTGGGAATATTTTCTTCTAGCCTAATTTCTTTATAAATACACTTTTTAAAACATATGTGAAATAAAACTGTATCTGTGTTTTTTTAAATCCCCATGATGTGCTGGAATGAGAATCACTGATTTTGTTGCTGGTTTCTCATGTCTCTGCGAACAGAAGATGCTAATCTTTTGGGTTGACTGGGATCTACTTTGGCAGAAGTGCCTGCCCTGTGCTCATCCTCCACTCACTCATTATAACTTTACTGATTCCCTACCACATAGTGTGTGTGCACTGTGCTAGATGCTGAGATACTTACTGCCTTAAACAAGGACAACTTTCCGGCCTCCTGGAGCAAAGAATGGCTGGACATGCTCTCCCCACCCGTAGTCATTCTACCCAAATGTCTGCGAAGAAACCTGGCCCAGACATAACGGAGAAATTCATGATTCTTCAGGTCGCTCATTCCTGGTGAAGCTTTTCTTTTAGGGAAAGCACAAACATGACCACAACTTTTCTACCACTGAGGAATTACTGTTGTGAGGGTTTTTAAAGCAGATGTATAAACACATGTGCTCCTAAATTGAGCTGAAAGTGTTAACCAGGTAGTACACCGGTCCTGCCAGCATCACATGCCTTAGTTTTTGGCTCCTGGTAGGAGACTTGATCTAGCTTCTAGAATAATCCTGGAATTCCCTAAAGAGCTTGAATCCACATCTTTGGGACAGTGTTACACGGGAACCTGAGACATGTGATGTGGCTGAATTAATGGCTTAGTGCATTTAGCTGGAGGAGAAACAGGAAACCTGCCCAATCCTTTTACCAAGCCCTTCAAGGCCATGGTTGAGCTCATATCCCATAGCCTTACAACTGGGCTCATATCCCATAGCCTTACAACTCTCTTCCCCATTTGGGGCTGGCTGTGCTTGCTAGCAGGACACTCCCTTGGCAAGTATGGAGAAGTAGAAAACTCCTTCATAAGCTGTGTCCTGCTGTTTCTTTCTCCAGCCCCTGTACTTGCACCCACTGAAGCTCTTCCCACCTCAAAAAAACCATTTACACACCTTTCCCAATTCCAGGTCTCAGCTAAAATGTTGTTTCCTCAGGGAAGCCTTCACCGTCCTCCCAGACTAGGTTAGATTCCCCCATTAAGTACTGCCATTGCCTACTAACCTATCCTTTTTAACCTTTATAATAATCAATATTGATGTAGTCCTATTTTAAATATCTACCTCTAGACTGTAAACTTCTTGGGAACAGGGACTATCTCTGTCTTGGTTACCATTATACTCTCCTTGTCTAACAAATGCCCAACACTTAGTTCTTCCCACACATATTTGTTGAACAGATGAGCTGCCCTAGTCTAGTCCAGGATTCCTCCTTTTCAGCTAAGAAGCTCTTCCCATTTTCAACTTTTTACTCACCATGTCCCCCACCCTACCCCACCCCACTAGGAATCCCAAGAGAATCTGGGCTAGGAGAGGAAGCTGAATTACACATGTAACATTGGAATCAGAAAAAACATGCCCTTTTGGTGACTCAACCTTTGTTTCTGACCAAAGCTATTCCTCTAGGCTCTTCACTTGGGATGGATTTTCTCTCCAAAAGAACTCTTGGTCTTTGCCCTAAATCCATGAGTCCCTTCCCAACACAATTCTCCATCAGTAGAGCCATGGTTGTGAAGCGGCAGCTCCTGGGGGCAGTTAGTATAGTGTTTATGGCTTTTTTCCCTTTCCAACCCATTTGTAAACTTTGAATCCACAATTGGCCTTTTTAAACCATTTATCACATCTCCTGATTGTCTGGTTATTGATAATGCAAAATCACTTAAACATGAAAACCTTAAATATTCTTCAAAACTCAGTTGACATTTGGTCTTCTAGCGTCACCCAGGCAACTTTCTCAGAGGCCGTAAAGTCTGAGTGGAGATATAACTGCTGCCTCTCTGGAGGGCAGACCATACCACATGCTCAGAATTAGAGGTCAGGAGGGCATTACTCTTGGGATCACATACTGGACCCTGCCTGGCCAGCAAACCCTATTATCATATTACTATTTTTATACTTTTTAGAGGAAAATAGTTCTAATGTTATTTCTCCATTACAGAATAGATAAGATTAATACTTATTATGTGGAGCCAAAGATTAAGTAATTCTCAGATTGACTGCCTAGAGGGTATGGGATTTCCTTTTGGAATGATGAAACAGTTTGGAACTGGATGGAGGTGATGGCTGCACAGCATTGTGAGTGTACATAAATGTCACTGAACTGTATACTTCAAAATGGTTAATTTTATGTTACGCACATTTTACTTCAATTAAAAAATTAATAGCTAATTCTCAGGGAACATAGCATTTCTCTCACAAGAGTCTAGGAATTCCAGTCAGTCATCACTGAAGTCATAAAATTCCTCAGGGATGTGGCCATCTGTCCCCCTTCCCCCAACCCGGTATCATTAGAAGCCAGCTGGATTTAACCTACTACTTAAAGTTTCCATTTTAGAAAACAACTTCTAGCAGCAAATCGTTGGCACAGAAGAATAGCCATAATGGAAGACAACAAAAATAACTCCTGACTAATTTCTGAATATATCCTTTATAAGGATATTTTACAATGTAACTTCATTAATTAAAATACTTTCTTGTTACATTTTAGAATATATGAGGTGGATTTGGTTTCATGAAGTTTTAGTCATATTAAATTAACAAAGTATTTTAGATGCATTCACAAGCTATGCTATTCTCACTGCAAATGAATTCATTTATTCAGTCAACAAATATTTTTTTAGTATCTTTTACACGTCAGCCAGGTTATTAGGTGCTAGGGATACCGAGATGAATAAGGCATAGCCCCTACTCAAAAATTTGTGATCTAATAATCACATTAGTTATACAGATGATCATGTTTCAAATATAGAAATCTAGATCAGAAGATGAGGTGAGTTTCAAGGTATCAAGAGCCTGTTTGTCAAGGTCACTGCTATATCCCCCTTACATAATAGGTCTGGCATATTAAAGAAACTCAACAGATATTTTTTGATACATGGATGAAGCTTTCCACAATTGTATGCTATTTTCACTGTTTTATGTAGTTCTTATGTAGACCAGCATTGAATCAAACCAGAAATATGTCCAATTTATTGGCTTTAATTAAAAAGGGTAATGAATACATTCTTTCTCAACCCTCCTCAGTGTACAAATATCATTTTCATTTCAATCCTCACATTGTCTGCTTTTAATTCATTTATTATTCACGGTAGCGGGCCAAGGACCACAGAAAACACCTATGGAAAAAGGCATCCATCCTTCGCTGCAGCCTCCTTACACCTCTCAGTTACCGCTCTGTTGTTTTCTCCAAAGATTCTGATTTCTACACGAACCTTTACTCTCTAAGATCCCAGACACTTGGACTTAGTGGCCTAGTTTGGGGCTGATTGCCTTGATTTGGTCCACTCAAGGCAACTTCTAGCATCTTAATTCTGCCCTGAATCTTGGCCACAAAGAAGTGGGAGTCTTGCAATGGTCCTGAAGAACCAGGCTAAGACTTCTATGAATATCCCTATTTGTTAGAAGGTGCATGTATTTTTTAAAAGGCTAGTATTATTGCTCAGGAATAATTAGCAACTAGGACCCAGTCTAACACAAGATGGGTTAATACCATATATTATAAAACAGCTACCAACTCACCTTTTCCAAGATTCCCGAAACAGGCCAAACCAACTGATTTATCCCTGATCATTATCTCACCTACCCATCCTACCCTTGGGATGTGTTAGGAAGATACCACAAAGAGAATAGCAGGCTTGTAGTTCATCCTCTTTTGGGGAGAAGGGGAAGCCACCCCCTCCCACTCCAAGTCCAGTGGGCAAGGGAGGAACAAGAGAGCCCACTAGGAAGCCCAGCAATGTACCACTGAGGGGCTAGGTGGTGGCTATCTGTGCAGGAGGTGGAGCTGGGGTCAATCTGCCACTTTAGGCATTCCTGCAGTGGGCAAGTCTTGCCTCGGAAGAACTCAAGGAAGACAGGATTTGGGTGACTGTCACACATCTTCAGAACTACAGTATTTTCCAGAAAGAAGCAATAATCTACCAAGAGAGAAGGAGATCTTTGTTCTGGTCACTTGCCTGTCCTGTTCAATACTGCAAAGTTCAGTTTTGGAAGGGGGAAAGGAGAGACATTTCAGAACCAGGCTCTCTAATAATCAGGGCCCCAGGTCAGTTCTGCCCTGGAAGGAGGGGAAATGAAATTTCAATTGAGAATGAGATTCAAGTCTTTAAACAGACAGAATTTTAATAACCAAAATGAGTAGTTATGGAATCTGAGAGTTAGGAATTTAACTTTCCTAGAAGTTGTAGAAGTTGTTAGAGGCAGGATGGGGAGATTCCACAGAGCTCTGTAGAGAGCAAAGATTGGAGAAAAATTAATCTTTGTTGTGTCTAAATCCTCTGAGTTGAGTCATAATCAAGCCCTTCTGGAACAGAGTTGTATCAGTTGATATGGAATAGTGGCTATAAACTTCAAATCTGCCTGGCATATTAAGCTCTCAAGCAGGACCACCTGCACAGTTGCAGCCTCACAGGGGCTCCATGCTTATGGTTTCATGTTCTGTGGTCAACATCTTGACGTTCTCAGTGCTTTCATACTCAAGTTTGTGTTTTGTAAATGAAGTCTGATGAGGCAGTGAAGCCTGGAGTCTTACTTCATGCGTAGTCCTACCTCCCACCGCATTCCCAGGTGGATTCTCCACTACATCATCCTATTCCCTGATTTCCAGAGCTCCATCCAGCCTTCCCTTCACTTTCCCCACCCAATAGTGGCTGCTGCAGGGCACTGTGTGGCCCTGGGTGCTGGTATAGGAAGACTGGGGTCACATGGAAATGGACAGTGCCATCCCCATCCTGAGGTGAAAGTGCCACAGTGTGTTGGATGGGGAGCCTCTAGCTTACCCCTGATTCAGGAAGCCAGTGTATCTGGGAGTCTCTTGTCTGCTGTGGGTTGTTGCGAGCAGGCTGGTGGGAAGGGAGACCTCCTTATCCCTGACCAGGGAGCAGGGCATTAGTCTAATGGCTAGTGGTTGGATGGGGTGGATGGGTGGAAAAACTCAGCAGTTAGTGGACCACATAGGGTTAGTCTGTGTGTGTGTGTGTGTGTATAAATGTGTATATTATAAACATATATTTATATAAATTGAAACCAACCTTTTCCTCTGTGTGCTGAACTAGGCACAAAACATTCTACACTACACTACCTCCAGCTCCTACTACACATATAACCAGTTACATGTCATACCCATCCTGTTGCAATTAAATGGTATATAGGCTCCCTACAAGAGACTGTGGGGTGAGCATAGTATAGCAGAGAAAATGTTCTTAGATATATACGGTCTTAGGCAGGTCACTTGACTTCTCTGTCTGAATTTTCCCATCTGTGAAATTCTAACACAGGGCCAAAAAACAAAACCTTTATGAACAATATAGATGTTTGCTAAGTGCTTTCACTTAGCAAATTCTCCCTCCTTTGAGCCACACAAAACCTTAGGGAGGAAGTTATTAATATTCCTCTTATTAGTTTTTAGGTAATGAATATGCAGACAAATTCCGTTTTCCCTATTGTGCATGTGTATTGGGTTTCACTAATGGACATCAGTAATTTCTTGCACTATTTTTAAAATGTTGGTTACTTAAAATAAATTGAAAACATTTGTTAAAGCCAAGAAGAAGATGTTGGCTTTTCAAACAACCTATTGGAATTTTCAGAGGTTTTGCCTGTGAGATGTTGTTGGCAAGAACAATTTCATGAAATCAGAAAAAAAAAATTCAAACATTATGTTGGCATGGATGTACATAGTTGGAAACTTGCTAAGATCGAATTTTGTTGTTTTTTATTTTAGTTACTTATCTCTTGATTATTTTCTCTTCCTGATTCATTTTCCCAATTGTAACAGAAACTGCCAGATGTGCATCTAAATACTGCCCCGCCCACTTCTTCCACTATAAAAAAAGATACATGTCTGGCCAGCTATACATGTTCTTGCTCCTTCTGCTGTTAGATAAGGTCATGTGAGTAAGTTCACTTGAATGAAATTTGAGCAGTCTTGGCCTGTAAAAACCTCCCACAGACGCTTCTCTAGGATGGTAACCTGCCTCCAAGATGGTGTCCAGTGATTCTTGACTCCTGGTATTTATGTCCCTGTGTAATCCCCTCCTTCACTGAATATTGCTGACCTAAATAACTAATAGGACATTGCAGAAATGATAGAATGTGATTTCCATGTCTAGGTCATAAAAGATATTGCAACTTTCATCTTGCCCCCCCCCCGTTTTTAAGTGATCTCTACACCCAATGTGGGGTTTCAATTTACTACCCTGAGATCAAGAGCTGCAGCTCAACTGACTGAGCCAACTGGGCACTCTTCATCTTGCCCTTTTAGATCACTTTCTCTGAGTGAAGCTAGCTGCCATGTCATGAGGACATTCAAACAAACCTATCGAGAGGTCTGTGTAAGAAGGAACTGAAGTCACCTGGCCACAACCATCATTAATTGAGCCATATTAGAAGCAAATACTTCAGCCCTAGTTGAGCCTTCATATGACTGTAGCTACAACAGACATCTAACTGCAAACTCTGGCTCAAAGAAAGTGATCCAGAACTATTAGGCTAAGCCACTTCCAAATTCCTGATCCACAGAAACTATGAGATAATAAATATTAAACTGTAGTTTTAAGCTGCTAAGTTTGTTTTGCAGCAATAGATAACAGATGCATCCAGTCAGCTGAATGGCAATGCTCACAGTCTCGGAAACTACATGTTGAAGAGTTCAGAGCTGTAATCAGCTCAGGTTCCTGAATGACTATATAGAGGAGAGCCTTCTTCTCTAGTTTCTCCACTCCTGACATCAATCTGGACTATATTGAGAGAAATAAACTTATTTAGAGCCATTAAATTTTGAGGTCTAAATTTTACAATAGTTCAGCATGTCCTAACTAATACATCAACTTTATATTCTACTTCTTTCTTTCTTTAAATCTTATGTATAAATGAGGATATTATTCTGCTGTGCAAGGATTACTATTGGAATAGTTCTTTAAACACTATCAAAAACATTTCATTTAAACATTATCAAAAATCATATGATTAAATATTGAAAGTACTTTTCCCATCTGCAGATCCTATTTTATTTGCCTAACCCTGGCATAGATGCAGTTAATACTATGATAACCCTGCCCAGATCCACTTTACTTGCTTAAAGCACCCACTCCCAGTTCCTGTGATTGTGGCTGGTAATGGCTTACAGCTAGCCCTCTCCAGGGAATTGCTATCAACCAATGACAGCCAACTTAGGAAATTATGCCCCCTCCATAGATAACCCACAACCAATGGCCAAATAAAATAATGGTATAAAACTCCAGCCCTGTTGCCACAAAGAAAGACAGGTCTGTGGTGCTGTTTATATCCAGAACTCTCCCCTCTGTAGATTGGGCTAAGGCTAGACTTTATGTAATACCAGATCCTTACTTGGCAGCTCTTTTTGCTTCCCTATCACATTCCTCTCTCTCCCTTACAGATTTTTTTCTGAAGAATGGTCTCACAATAAGCCACAATGCACTCAAATCTCTATCTTAGATTCTGCTTTTAGGGAATCTAATCTAAGACTACTCACTTTCATGAAACTAGACAGGAGAGGTGAGATCTTCTCAGTTATTTATAAGACTGATATATTTGATTCATGAGTGAAAAAAATGTATTCTCTGTCCAAAACTTTGAAAAGACTTAAAAAAAGAAAACCAATAAAGAAAAGTAAGAAAGCCAAAAGCTGATAATCTGACAATACCAACAAAATTGAAAAATCCTAAGATCAAGAAAAAATACAACATAAATCACCAATATCAGAATAATAGGGAGATTATCACTACAAATCCTACAGACATTAAAAATATAATAAGATAATACTATGACAAATGTATACCAAAACTCTGACAACTTAGATAAAATGGGTAAATTTCTTGAAAAATACAATTTACCAAAGTCAACACAAATGAAACAGAAAATACTGTTATTCCTATACTTAATAAAGAAATTAAATATATTGTCAAAAAATCTCCAAAACAGAAAACTCTCAATCCAGATGATTTCATTGTGAATTCTACCAAACAATCATGGGAGAAATACCACTAATCTTATAAAAACACTTTCTTACGTAAAATAGAGAAGAGGGAAGACTTTCCCACTTGTTTATGAGACCATCATAATCCTAAGCCTAAAACCTCTCAAAGATATTACAAGAAAATTATCTGCCAATATCTCTCATGAACATAGACCTAAAAGATTCTTGAAAAATGTATTAATTGAATCCAGCAATATATAACAGGAATAATATACCATGACCAAGAAAGGTATAGCCCAAGAATGCAAAGTTTGTTTAACACTCAAAAATCAATCCGTATAACCACATTAACAAAATAAAGGAGAAAAAAACCCCCTGAGATCATCTTCATTAATGCAGAAAAAGCATGGGTCAAAATTTATCACCCATTTATAAAAACACTCATAACAAACTAGGAATAGGAAGTAACTTTCTCAATTTCATAAAAACCAGCTATAAAAACCTATAGCTAATATTACACTTAACAAATCATACATTGGATGTTTTCCCCCCTAAAAATGGGAACAAGGAGTGAAAGACCATCTTCCCAACTTCTATTCAACATTGTAATAAATGTGCTAGCTACTGCAATAAGGTAAGAAAAATAAAAAAGATAAAGAAATAATAGGAATTGTATCTTTCATCTATTCTGTGTGTCCTAACCACCTAGTGCCCAGAGGCAATACATCCTCCCAGCCTGTTTTTCTTCAATAATACCTAATTCTTCAAAGTTATTTCTCTTTGCTTACCTCTTTTGTCATAAAAATATATACTTCTCCCATTGTTTCAGACCCCTAGTCAGAGTTGTCACAGAGGAAAACAGCTGAAAAATTATTTCACATGATAAGCTCACAATTAAATGTACTAGCTCTCCAAAAGATATCTGCATTGAAAAGCGTGTTTATAAACAGTAATAACAAAGGTAACATAACAGAGAAACTATAAGATGGGAATATATTAAACATTAAACATACTTTTCATATAATATGGCAGGCTAGGTTCCTGGTTTGTCCCTCTTTAAGAAAACAAAAAAATTTCTAGATTATATATTTTAAAATATTTAAAATATCAATGAACTATAGGAAAGTAAGGAATTCTCAGATCAGGGACAAAAAGAGGGAGGAAACCCAGAGAAGTAAGTGTAACATTGTAGCCCGTTTTCTTTCTCAAGGCATTGACTAAATTGCATGAATTTGAACTTTGGTGATCATGGACTCACAGGACCCACAGAGCAAAAGACAAAGACCAGGATTCTCCAAAGGTAGTAGTTTGATAGAAGCTCCTCCCTAGCTTAATAAAGCTGAGACATCAAGTTCTAAACATTCAGTATAAGCATGACCTAGAAATAAACTTTCCCCTTTCCTGTCATTGGGTTCTACAGAGAATCATCTTCACTCTTAGCATTGAGCAGAGAAGGAAAAAAATGTCACCAAGGATTTGGAATCACAGGATAGCCCTCACACAGGTTTGTAGCACAAATTCATAGCAACTGTGTGTTACCAAAACCTCAAGCTAAGAATTTAAAGTACAGTGTCCCAGATTTGTAGTGCCCCCATATGGTTGGTCAGCATCAAATGTAAATCCAATCTGGCACATCCTACCATAGTCTCAGATTTCAAAGTGTTCCAAGAAGTAAAACTTAAGTAAAATGAACAGCTCACCAGAAAAAACTGACAAAATACACAAGTAAAAAATGTACCATGAGTGATAAACAGTAAAAACAAATGTTGCCAGGAATATGCTCACATATATTTCAGACACAAACTATAAAATTAAAATGTTTACTATGCTTAAAGAAATAACAGATAAACTTCACAATGTGTTCCAGGAATAAAATATTTCCAAAACATATCCAGCAATGAGTAGAGAAGATAATATATTATGACCAAATGAAATTTATCTTAATAATTCAAGATTTGTTTAATACCAATAAGTCAGTTGATACAATTCACCACATTAACAGGTTAAAGGAGGAAATTTATATGATCATCTCAATGGTTGCAAAAAAAGGGTGTTTGATAAAATTTGACATTCACTAATCATAAAAACTCCTAGCTAACTAGGAATAGAAGAGTCTTTTTCAGCCTTATTTAAGAGGAAGTAAAACTTAAGAAAACATTACATTTATGGTTAGTTATTAAAATAATCTTCTCTGGGGCGCCTGGATGGCTCAGTCAGTTAAGCATCTGCCTTCAGCTCAGGTCATCATCCCAGAGTCCTATGATTGAGCCCCATGTTGGACTCCCAGCTCAGCAGGGAGCATGCTTCTCCTTCTCCCTCTCCACCCCCTGCTTATGCACTCTCTCTCTCTCTCAAATAAACAAATAAAATATTTTTAAAAAATAATTTTCTCTAAGATTGGGAATAAGAGAAGAATGTCCACTTCTGTTTAACATCATACTGCATGTACTTGTCACTGAAGAAAAAAAAAGAACAAAATATAAGAAGAATAAGGATTGGAAAGGGAGAGAATACTATCATTGTTCTCAAATGATGTTGTAGGTAAAAAATTCAAAATGAGCCACCAATAAAATTTTCCAGCTTTACTGACATATAATCGACAACCAATACATTTTTAATGAATATGAATTTAGCAAAAGTTTCCAGATACCAACTCAATACACAAAAATTATTATATTTCTACATAGCACCACCATTTAATAAATGTTATCTCTGTGTGTATACATACATATATACCACATACCTATTTTTAAAACCAGGAAATATCTAGGTATTAATCTAACATCAAAACTTTTAAGAAAAAACAGACTAGAAGATTTTATATTGTAAACATATCTGTTGTTCCCAATTTGATCTATGGAATCAATGCAATCTCAATCAAATCTCCAATAGATTTTTTTTAAGGGGGGGGGGAAGGGCAGAGAGAGAGGGAGAGAGAGAATCTTAAGAAGGCTCCATGCCCAGCACAGAGCCTGATGCAGAGAAGGGTTGCATTTCAAAACCCTGAGATCATGATCTGAGCCAAAATCAAGAGTCAGATGCTGAACTGAATAAGCCACCCAGATGCCCCTCCAATAGATTTTTTTAAATGTGGAACTTCAAAGTCATATTCTAAAAATTAATATGGAGATACAAAGAACCCAAAATAGCCAAGTCACTCTTAAGGAAGATGAATAAATTTAGGGGACTTGCCCTATGGATTTTAAGACAAAGCATTAGTTCTTAAGATAGTATAGTATTGATGCTGGATATAGAAATAGGTCAACTGGACAGAATTAAAGCTCAGAAGTAGACACTAGCATATATAGATAATAGATATATGACAGAAGAGGTATTGCAGATGGCAGGAAAGGATGGATTTTTCAATAAATGATACTCGATAAAAAAAAATACCCATACGGGAAAATATTAGATTGGCTCTTTATCCACACGATAATCAAAATAAATTTCTGGAAGAAATAAAGACCAAAAAGTCAGAGGCAAAGTTAAAGCCTTTGAAAGATAATATCGGAAAATATCTTCACGGCAACAAAATATGGAAGGATTTCTTAAACAAAAAACAAAAAATTAAACCGAGAGGAAAAGGTTGAAATATAAACTACACCAAAATTAGAACTGCTGGGGGTGCCTGGGTGGCTCAGTTGGTTAAGCGTACAACTCTTGATTTCAACTCAGGTCATGATCTCGGGGTTGTGGAATTGAATCCTGTGTGGAGCTGTGCCCTGGGTGTGGATTGCTTAGGATTCTCTCTCTCCCTCTCTCCTCTACCCCTCCCCCGACCTCTCTACCTAAAAGAAAAAAAAAAAAAAAAGAAAAAAACCATTAAGAACTTCTGATCATCAAAAGATATCATAAAGAGAATGCAAAGACAAGACACAAATTACAAGATATTTAAGATCTGTATCTAGAATATATAAGAGCTGCTACAAATCAGTAAGAAAATAACAAAATATTCAGAAGATAAATGAACAAGAGCCTTGACCAAATATTTCACAAAAGGAGAAACTTAAATACCCTATAAACTCATGAAAGCATGTTCAACCTAATCATTTATCAAGAAAATGCAATGTGATACCATTTCATGCCCATCAGGCTGACAAAAATGTTAAAATAGACAATACCATATGTTGATGAGCATTTGTATTAATGGGAACTCAGCTGTGCTGGTGGGAGTATTAATGGGCACAAAAAACTTTGAAAAATAGTTTGGCACTACCTCATAAAGATGAATCAAGGCATACTTTACAACCCAGGAATTCCACTTCTAGTTTATATACCCCAGTAACTCTTCCTCGTGTTCATCAGGATATATACAGGAGAACATTCACCGAAGCGTTGTTAATAATAGCACTCACGTTAGTAAAGGTTCTCCAGAGAAACAGAACCAACAAGGTGTGGAGGGAGAGAGAGAGAGAGAGAGAAAAGAGATTTAAGAAATTGGCTCAGGCCATTGTGGAGGTTTGGTGAGTCCAAAATCTGTTGGGGGGGGCCAGCAGGCTGGAGTCTCAGGAAGGAATCACAGTGCAAGTCCAAAGTCAGTCCGCTGGCGAACCAGAAAGAGTAAATGTTGCAGATGAAGTGGGAAGACCATGGGCTGACAGAATTCCCTCTTGCTCAAGGGAGGTCAGCCTTTTGTTTTATTCAGGTTTTCCACAGACTGAATCAGATCTGGTACTCTCCTTCACTCAAAGTCCACCCATTGAAATTTAAATCTCATCTGAAAACACCCACGCAGAAACATACAAATCTAGGCACCATGGCTCAGCCAAGTTAAAATTAACCATTACAGTCCAAAATTAGAAAAAAAAAATCTAAGTGTCCATCAGGGATAGACTGGATAAATAAATTGTGGTTTATACATATAATAAATATGAAATTACCACTGTGGAAAGCACAGTTCTAGATTGCCCGCCCTTCCCGCATGATCTCTGTGCCTGCTGGTATGCCCTGTATAATCTCTCTTTAAATGCAGGTAGAGCCTACGACTTGTTTCTAACAAATAGAATTGACGGAAGTCATGGGATGTTACTCTCTTTTTTAGGTTATGTTATAGGCAAAGGTGATGGGATATTACCCCCCAATAGTTTTGTATGTGTGTGTGTCTCTCCATATATCTATGCATGTATGTGTAGTTGTACACACACACACACCCCTATGTCTATGTATATATATTTAAGCAGACTCTTCTCTCCTGCTGGTGTTGAAGAAGAAAGCTGCCATGAGTTTTAAAGCTTCAAGAAAATGAATTCTGCCAATAACCCCAATATGCTTGGAAGCAGATCCCTCCCCCAGTTAAGCCTCCAGAGGAGAATGCAGCCTGGTTGACATCTGGACAGTAGCCTTGTGAGACCCTGAGCAGAGGAGTTAAGTCACACCTAGACTGTTGACCCTGTGGAAACTGTGAGATAGTAAATGCGTGGTGTTTTAAGCCACTATATTTGTAGTAATTTGTTAACAACATATAAAACTATTGCAACTATACAGAAATAAAAATCAATAAACTAAGCTATATATATCAATATAGATGAATCGTCTAAGGTTGAGCAAGAGAAATAAGTCATAGAGAATACAGACAGTAGATTCCATTTGCATTATGTTTGAAAGCAGATAAACCCAACCAATATGTAAGTGAGGAAGGCATAACATAAAGAGGGAAATTATAAAGAAAAACAAAGGAAGAAAATCCTAAAAGACGGGACGGTAGGTTACTTCTGCAAGAGAGTGCAGGACCCACATGGAGCTCTAAGGTATTAACAGTATTCTATTTCATAACCAGAGCTCGTAATATTAAAAATAATTTAATTCATAGAATGAACAGAGTACATTCCTATATTTATGGTTAGCCCCCCGGCCTCCAGCTCAATCCCTGCTCCTTATGGTGGAGTGATTTGAGGTGAGACAGAGCTAAATTCAAACCTTAATTCTATCATTTCTTTGCTGTATGATCTTAATTTAGAGCTATAAAATCAATATCCAGGCTCCAGACTTTCCAGATGAAAGGGCTATAATAAAATAACAGTTGAAAAATCATTACCTGTTAATGAAAAATAAATACAGAATTAACAATTTTGAGTTCTAACATAAACAAATACTGTGGATATATTTTTAATTAAAAAATTATAGTTATCAACCAACATTGTAGAGAGACTGGTACTCTTAAGCTGGTGGCATTGCAAATATATATACAGTCTGTCAGGGGAGTAGGTTTAGCCCTATTTGAAATGTGAAATGAAATATTGAAGTATTGCCATTCTTTGACTCAGGATTTCCACATTGAGAAATTTAAGGTTTTTAAAGTAAATAATGTTAAAAAGTCAGAACCAAGCCAATGTGTACAACAGTGTTTAAGGCAGAAAGACTTACTAAAATAGAACTTGAAACAATACAATTTCTTTACTTTTTTAAATTACCAAAGTAGAGCACATTGACAATAAAAGTAATGTGATAAATGTATGCCTTGCGGAACGCCTGGGTGGCTCTGTCAGTTGGGCTTCTGCCTTTGGCTCAGGTCATGGCTCCACGATCCTGGGATCAAGCCCCATATCGGGCTCCCTACTCAGCGTGGAGCCTGCTTCTCCCTCTCCCTCTGCTCCTCCCCTCTGCTTGTGCTCTCTCCTGTTCTCTCTCTCTCAAATAAATAAATACATTCCTTAAAAAATACACTATAAAAATATACATACCTTGTGTTGGTCTATGGATGTATTAAACAACATCAAATGAACAACCAGAACTAAACACGCATTCACGTGCTGTCTATATGATTAAAAATACCTGCAGAAGCGTTGAAAATATCAGAGATAGTTAAAACAATATAAATAATTATGTTAGGTGTATGGGAATGTTCAATGAAGTGATTATGATTTTTAAAATAAACGGGTACATATTTAACCGGAGGCATATATTTAATGATGGAATTTCAGGAAGTGTTATGGACAGATGGTGAAACTATTTGTGCAGGATGTGGGGGTGGGTAGGGGAAAGGGGAACCTAAAATCTCACCACATGGGAAGTTTCTATAATCAGAGGGTTTTCTCTGGGTTGTTTGGGCCGTGGAGCCAAAGGGGAGAATCATACAGAAGATTTCTCAAAGGGGAAAAAAACTGGAAGAATTATACTTAGAAAAATGTGATTGTAAATTAATAAATCCTTAGGATATAAGCTGCTTTCTTTTAGTTTGTGTCTCTCTCTCTCTTTTTTTTTTCCCTAAAGCAATTACAACTTAATGATTTACTTCAATATATGAGAGAGACTTCTGGGGTGAGCCTGAATCCTGTGGGCCTGGGTCTGACGAATTTCTTTCAACACTGAAGAAGTCTGAAAAGTGTCACAATGAAAGAATATAGTCATTCACAGAATGGTATCCAGTTGCTTTGATGGCAGCAACTTTAAGGTCGTTTTGTTCTGAGTCTTAGTAATTTTAGTAAATTGAGTATTTTAGCAAATTAAAACCAAAAAGAAAAATAAAATAAAAATAAAAGCGCCATTCCCAGACACAGACCAGCATAGAAGGCGGCGCAGCAGCAAGAAGGGAAGTTCTCCATGGCTATTACAGCTTTCAGGTTAGAGCGCTGATTAGAAAGGAGGAAGAACCCTCCTTTATCTTTATTTATTTATTTTTAAGTAGGCTCCACACCCAGCGTGGAGCCCAACACCCAGCTTGATCTCAACACTCTGAGATAAGATCTGAGCTGAAATCAAGAGTCAGATATAACCAACTGAGCCACCCAGGTGCCCCAGAAGCCCCCTTAATCTTAATTAATAAAGGGTAGGTGTTCTGCCTAGAGAGAAAGTGAATGCAGATGAAAAGTGTTAAGCATCCAAGAGCACTATTAACTTCAACAGATCACTTCTCTGTCTCTGTTTCTCCAGTTATAGAATAAAGTAAAAAATAACTTCTTTTCTCTCCGCCATCTCTCTGTAGCCCTGCCATTCATCCAGCTGGAGCATATTATGACCATAGATTAGAGAAAACAATGATTTTTTTCAGAACATGATATACAGTTCTCCCTGCCATCAAGTGGCTTATTACACTTCAATCGAGACTACCTCTGTTTTTTGCATTGTTACCTGATTTCTACCCACGTATTTTTTTAGAGAGAGGTTTTTAAATCACAAAGAGTGATGAGCAGTGAGTGAATTTTTAACTGAATCTTCCATGATATTAAAATTGTAAGAAATATAAAAAGATCACATAGACAGTTTTTACCTTGAAGCAGCTCGTGACTTAAAAAAAAAAAAAAGCTTTTAGTATCACAAGGGCTAAAATGTAATCTCCCTAATAAGATCACTTGATAACACGTTGCTCAACTGTGTGCATGACCTTTCAAACAGAACTCCCTCTTAATGCCGTGAGCTGTCATGCAAGTATTCCTAACTTGGGATTATATTTCATATACATTATTTGAGAAGTCTACGTAATACCAACAAAATAATTTTCTACAACTCCAGTTCTCTTGTTTCCAGGTGTATCTTGATATATTAAGGAAAAAAACAGCTGCACAATCAGCAGGTTGCTTTAGAATCTAAAGTTTAGATAATGTCACCAACTATTCAAAGAAATTAGTAAGTCTTTCCAGCAGCTGTTCTACGTCCCCTGGCAGCATCGGGTGGCAAGGACAAGCAGTAAACAAATCCACTTCGCGTTAGGTGTGACTCTGAAAGAACATTGACGACCTTACTAAAGTAGCTGGGTCTGGTGTTCTGAGGAATGATCAAATAGGGGAGCCATGTAACAGGCTGCACATACCTTCTCCCACCAAGCTTCATTTAGTATACAGCTTGAAATTTTGTTGGGATAACAGCTTGCAGGAAGGGAGAACAGCGTAGGAGAAAAAGTAGGGGAGTTGAACAGCTCAAGATGCAAATTCTAGGCTCTCTCAATGTCAACCCCCGTGAGGACTCATCTGTAACATGAAAGCTACAAACAATACCAATTACATAGGGTTATTTGGAGATTAAAAGAATGTAAGAAACCTATTTGGCATAAAAATAAAAGCTCAAGAAATGTTAGTTCCCTTGCCCCATTCACTTGGTTCCCCCGGCCTTTCTTATTAAATTTTCAGTTTATTTTCAATTATAGCATTCTTAGATTCTTTTGAGTCCAGGTAATGAGATACAATTGATAACATTGTGTTCTGTGCTGTTAACCCAAGGACTGAGTATAGTTTTCCTGGTGTTGCTTAGTAATTATCCAGACATTCCACAGGGTAATGGTCCCTGGCATTGTGCAGAGCTTACAATAAACAATAGATCAACATTTTTATGTCATCTTGTACGGGTCTTTTTTGTTAGCTACCGCTGCTCTGGAATTTTGTGTTGATAATCTAAAGATAATATCATTAGAATTTTGTAGATAAAAGCCTCATCACAATAAGGCTGCGTAAAGTAAATTAAACAAAACCAGACTTTCAGTGCAAACTACGTCATTAGTGAGAAGATTTGAATCAGACAGGTCACCATAGACTCTGATGTGACCAGACCATAATGGTCCTTTGGACCTATTCCATAATGGAGTAGGAAGGCCAGACCTGTTTAACAAAACACTTGATCCTCCCTATAACGCTCAGTGGGCGTCATCTATGTTACAAGTCACTTTGAGGACCGCTAAAATGACAAACTGGAATAAAGACACTGAAATAGAAACTTTTCTCCCTGCTTCCCTCCCTTCCCTCCTTATTTCTTATTCCTCTTCCCTTTTTTTATTTCTTTTCATTTTATCTTTTTACAGGCTACTGACAAAAACACATCACACATATGTTACATGCATGTTACACGCATGTTACAAGATGAACTATTAGGGATTGAGGAGACTAATATCACCGCATGTGCAATCAAGACATTTCCTCTAGGTTTAGCCAAGAGTTAGAGATCACGATGGAGACAAACTCAAGCACACGTTATCACAATATCTAAAAATGCCTGAAATGTGTTGAAAATTTTATCTATAGTTATTCTATATTATTCAGCTTGATTTCTTTTGTTAAAACTAATAATTTTTTATTAACCACCAGATGTATGATCCAGTTTTAATATTATCATTTAGTCATCTTTCTGTTTGTCTAAACTTCCCTCTGTATATAGGCATAGAGAGATGTCTGAAATAATATTCACCTAGGGTAAGTAATGATTTTCTACTTATCTAGCTTCTGGTTAAAAGTGAGAAATAGGGAATGAAAAGTTATACTGTTAAGCCCTTAAATATGAAGAGAAAAAAGTGTAAATATTATAATTACCCAGGTGAGCCAACAAAATTTATTTTTTATGATAATTTTTTGTTATGTTATGTTAGTTGCCATACAGTATATCCTTAGTTTTTGATGTAATGTTCCATGATTCATTATTGGCGTATAACACCCAGTGCACCATGCAATATGTGCCCTCCTTAATACCCATCACCGGCCTATCCCAGTCCCCCCCTCCCGCCCTGAAGCCCTCAGTTTGTTCCCCAGAGTCCATAGTCTCTCATGGTTCATTCCCCCTTCTGTTTACCCCCCTTCATTCTTCCCTTCCTTCTCCTACCGATCTTCCTGCTATTTCTTATGTTCCATGAATGAGTGAAACCATATGATAAGTCTTTCTCTTCTTGACTTATTTCACTTAGCATAATCTCCTCCAGTCCCGTCCACGTTGCTGCAAATGTTGGGTAATCATTCTTTCTGATAAGCCAACAAAATTTAAGGTGCAATGTATCAAAGCCAAAAATCGCTCAAAGCAAGCAAACAAAATAAATAAACATTAAGGATAGTGAAATATAAAAATCCTTGATTCTCTAAAGGTCATTTCCTGCCCAACTGAAGAATTAAATAGAATGTTTATTTATAACTTGGTTATCAGAGATTCTGGGGAGAAAACCAACCTGTGGGGGTGGTGGGGAGAAAGAAAGGGCCCTAGGGGACTGAGACTGGCTCTCTAGTCCTTGACGGCACCACAAAAAGTGTCCCTATCAGTGCTTTGTCTCAGTGGTTTTGAAGGATCAACTTACAATCTTGACCTTTGGCCAGAAAATACTAATTTTCTTCCCTGTGGACAGACAATATCCAGAAATCTCTGATTTCCTATACTGAGGTCTTGAACTTATAGAAATTGTGGTTCAAAGAAAAGCATCACCTGCTGAAAGAGTCACTCCAAAGAGCTACCAGTCACCAAATAGGAAGTACTGTTTGTTAAACATTTACATTACCTCTGCAAACAGAGAATAACCCTATCTTCCCATACAGAATATACTCTGTGGCTTAAAAACAAACTAGATGATATATGACAGCAGGTAAATTCACTTAGATAGCAAATTCACTAACTTAAGGTATCTATTTACAAATTGGTTGTGAAGCCCAATCATTTATTAGAGAAAGATTTATGCCTTGATTCCTTGAAGTGGTCATACAGTGAACTGGAGATGCATGCAAATCAAATGAAAACACCAATGACTTCAATCTAGGCAGGACTATCGTTCTTTTAAACACAAGTGAAATTTAGAGTGTTGGTGGGAATGGGGAGAAATTCAAACTTTCATACATTTCTAATGGAAATATGAATTGTTAAAATCACTTTGGACATCTGTTTGACAGTATCTCCTGAAGTTAAACATACACATACCCTATGACCCAGCCATTCTATGCCTAGGTATATACTTAATAGAAATGGATATATATGTGCAGCAAAAGACAGACATGAAAATGTTTGTAGCAGCGCTTTTTTTGTAATACCCTCAAAATGTAAATGACCCAAATGCCAATGAACAGTAGAATGGATACATTAGAGTATTGTATGATGGAAGACTGTGTAGAAATGAGAATGAGCAAACTACATCTGTATACAACAATGTGAACGAATCTCACAAACACAATGTTGATCAGCCAGACACAATGTAGGCCATTTGATAAATTATAAAAACAGGCAGAATGAAACTATGATGTTAGAAGTCAGGAGAGTGGTTAACCTCAGGGTTAAAATTAGGAAAGGAGCATGAGGGGGTTCCCAGAAGCTGGTGCTGCTTTATTTCTTGCTCTGGGGGCTGGTTAGATGCATAAGTTCAGTTCGTGAAAATTCACTGAGCTGCACACTTATAATGTATGTCCCTTTCTGTTTATCTGTTATACTTCAATAAGTTAAAAATTAAAACATATAAATGTTTATTCTTTATGACAGGTTTAAATTGCCTTCACTTATTACTGTGCTTATAGTAATGACCATGATAAGTATTTGATCTTCAAGGCAACATCTGATTTTTTTTAAAGATTTTATTTCTTTGACAGAGAGAGACTCAGTGAGAGAGGAAACAGAAGCAGGGGGAGTGGGAGAGGGAGAAGCAGGCTCCTCACTGAGCAGGGGCTCTATCCCAGGACCCTGGGATCATGACCTGAGCCAAAGGCAGACGCTTAATGACTGAGCCACCCAGGCGCCCCACAACATCTGATGCAGATTAGAAATTCAAATACATATATGCTTGAAAAATAGCCATTTATTTTAAAAGTCACATGATAAAACAAATAGACAAAACTAAATTGCTTTCTCGTTTGTCATAAGCATTCTCGCCTTTCTCATTTCTCACTTCTGGATTGAGCTGATCTCAAGCAAATTTATGTGTGTGGGGAAGGAGGTGGTGGTAATCTCAAGAACAATCAAGTGTCAATAGTAGCCATAATAATAATAATATCAATAATAACAATAGAACCTGAGTGATAGAAACACCATTTACTGAACATTTTGTCATAAGATCATAGATACACCAAGTATTACAAATGAAATAATGTGGGTAATACAATCATCTCTGTGAGTTGGGCTGAAAAGCGGTTTTCATCTGAAATATTAAGCTTCACAGAGCTTTCAAACTCAAAGGCCAGGCAGGGAATGCAAATGAATAAGGTAGGCCTGATGAAATACAATGGGGCCTGGTGATGGGGTCTGGAAAAATTATAGAGCCCCTAACCCCTAATTGAGAACCAGAGTAGGTTCAGACCAGACACATCAGGAACTAGGTAGAAGTTCCAACTATAGGCCCCACCCCAGAACTACTGAGTCAGAAACCCTGGGGATGGAGCCCAGTAACTTGAGTTTTAACAAGCTTGAGTCTGAGCCACATTCATGTATGAGAACCACTGATCTAGATTTATTCTCTCTCTCTCTTTTTTAACATGTGGATTTAAAAACAAACAAACAAACAAACAAAAACCTTCTGGCCAGATTTGGCCAGAGGCTACCAATTTATAACTCCTAGTGAGAATCAAATGAATCTGTGTGACTATGTCTGTATTTCCTTTTTCTAAGATAAAGAAAGATAGTATATTGAACCTAAGTTTTATCTTCCCCAGGATTCAGACCTATCTGGGCATGCCTGGAGTCCAGTTGGGATAGGCCTTCTGGAATTCTATTTCTAAGACAAGTCAAGTTGCCTCCAGGAACTAATCCCAGTGGAAGAAAGAACCAAGGTACAGAGGTTGCATGAAGGGCAGCAGATGGGGTTGAACATGTCTGAGTACATCACGGCGTCTGTCGCTCAGATTGTTTGCAGTCCAACCCGGTGGACTTATCCATTCTTTCAACAAATAGCCGTTGAGCATCTACCTAATCTGTCCCTGAGCCCTGTGACTCCAGGGTGGCTGTAATAAAAGATCTAGTAAAGGCTAAAGGAGCTGTTTTTTGCTCATCCTCTTAGGACATGAGGAGTGCAACTTGTCCGTGGCATGAATACTGGTGCAGGGGGCATTAGTGTTGGCACCTTTGGCATCCTCTGATGCGCTGGAAGTTAGACTCTGGGCCTTGGAGGCCTCCTTGCACCGTCAGCAGCTGCCAACAATGGAGGTAGTACCCGTGGTGGGCAGTGATGACACGGCTTGAAGGACTGGCAGCAGCTAGATGCTTGTATTAGGCAAGGAGAGTTGTGAACACCATTTGGCAGCTGAGAGAACTGTTCTTGGAGCATACATACAATGTCCCTGGGCATCCTGATCTAGTGGATGTAGAGGATGAATCCCCCCCACCCACCCCTGGAGAGGTAAGGAAATGGGATTTTGTAGTTATGGCCGTTGCTATGTGTAACATAAGTTACACATAGGAAAACATTGAGTCCTTAAGGGAATCTATGACTTTTTGTTTTTCTGTCTTGGCAACATTTAAAGAAACTACATGTTGCTTCTTGTGATAAAGTTAAGGTAATGTGCCTGCAGTGAACACTGTAGACACAAATATCAGATTTCTAACATTTGGTTTCCTTTTTAAAAATAAAAAGCAGGAAGATTATTATAGGCTTTGGGATGTGAGGTTTAAAAAATCACGTCACACATTCCTAATTTTCCCCCCTCTCTCAAAACATCCCTATAAAATGAAACAACATTGCTGATGAGCTGTTCTTTGGCACCAGTGGACAGCTTATTGCAAAGGAAAAAGGATCTTGGAAACAGCCACTCCTTTCCTGCCAGAATTTTGAGAGATTGATGCCCTTTTCTTTCATTTCTGCAATGACTATAGGTTGCAGATTTTCAGTTACGTTCTGAAATCCCAAATTGAAGTCTATTAAAAACATATTTGTTATTCTATACACACACACACACACACACACACACACCCCACAAATGTTTGGGAGTTTGGAGACCACAAGTGTCTGTAAGACCTAAGGAATTTCCCCTGAGAAACCAGAATTTTCCAAGAAAAGTCACACAGTGGCTGCACTGCATTTAACTTGGTGATTTATGATACACCCAATGAGCAAGGCGTGTGGTATGTCGGTATTCCAACTAGATAGAAAAACCCTGCAGATGTTTAATTTTCTAGTAGAGCCATACTTTTTTTTTTTTCTTGATTGCTATTTATTTGAAACCAACTTGTTAAGCCCAAGCAAACTAAAAGAGTCACTTTGTTCTTGATACTTCAGTTCTAGTCAACCCAGAGTATCCACAGTAGAATGTTAGGGGGTGGGGGCAGAGATAAGGAGATGTGATCCCTGACCAGGCGTGTTCCCCCCGATGAGTCAGTTCTCACAATGGGCCTCAGTTTAATTATTGGTCAGATTGGAGGCAGGCATATTGGACAGAGTTCTGTGATTAGCACCGAGTTCTGTGGGTAGAGTGCCACATTCCTTAACCTCTAGATTGAGAGAACTCTCCCTGCAGAATTCTAATGATGGATCAACTATTTGAAAGACAATTTTGCCTTGAGAAGACTCTCAGAGGCTATTGATATTATAGATGTCTTTTTTATAGAGAGCTGGGGTAATTGTCTGTGTGCCTTTGGGTATAAGCAACTGGTATTGTTGCCAGTCAATCAAAGGCTTGTTTCTACATTAACTTTACAGAATTTAGTTTCCTGGAATACAAATTGCTAACAGGAATATGAAACACTTATTCAATTCTGTTTTCATAATGTTTCTTTCCTTTATCCTCCTTCTTTCGACTCAAACAGCCTCTTCCCTTCCCTTTTTACGTGAGTTTATACATGGGTTATCAGATTAATCCCAAATACAGCCCTTCTCACCCTACTTTCCTGCTCAAAAACCTGAATAGCTCTCTGCGACAATATAAAATATGAACTCCTCATGACATACAAAGCCCTTTGCGTACCATCTGACTCAACCTAGCTTCCCATCCTTGTGGCCCATTACTCCCTTTACCGCAGACTTTGAAGCTTCCTGGTCTTTATTTCCATAGCCACAGGTGCTCTGGTCCTACCCTTTTGCCCTGCTGGTTCTTGCTTCCTGTTTCCACCTGTTCCAGTTCTACCTACACTTAACATTTATGGTCAAGATTCTGCTCCCAGCTTTTCTTGGTCTCTCTCAACTGCAGGCAACCGCTTTTTTTTTTTTCTGAACTCCTGTGACAACTTATCTGCGTCTCTTTCATACCAGTTATCACTTTGTACTCTATGTTATAGATATGTATGCTCATATCTTATCTTCCTCACCAGATAATCAGTTTCATGAAGTCAGAGAATATCTGTTCCATTATTTATACCCCTCAAGATACCTGGCACATAGTAGCTTTTCCACAAAGGTTTGTTCAATGAATAAATAAAATCAGAGGTATCATGGAAATTTGAACTTATCCAAACTCCTTCAGCCCAATTAGAACCACTCATGGGGCATTTTTAAATATTGAAACTTCTTCACTTATTTATTATCTATCTATCTCTATCTCTATGTCATAATTTCTCAGCTTATCTGGTTTCAAGTGAGAAAAATTAAGAAAAAAAGGAAAATGAGAAAACTACAATAACTTAAACTACAAGTGTAGCAAGTAACTAACATCCAGTTCCCTTGCTTCAAGCATTGTGCTATAGTCAGCTTTCAGAGGTGGTTTAGGTCCACATGAATTTGTGTACTGTGATGTTCAAATGTTTGATAAAGCTGATGCAACTCTATGAGAAAGATCAACACTAACTGCAGATGGTACATACCAGCTTTAGTTCAGTGAGGTGAAAAATTCACTTGAAACACTGTTACATGTGGGCCATTGGGAAAAGTCATGGCCTTGGTTTTTTGGGGGGAGGGGGCAAAGAGTAGCCACTCAATGGAAAATCTGACCCTAAGTGGGGGCAGTCAGATGACTGGTCACAGACAGTGCTCATAATATATACATCTATATACTAAAGTGGTTGTGTGTTTATATAAATATATGTGTCTATAAAATATATAATGTAACATTATGTATTAAGCAATCACATAATTAAATATAATGTATATTACATATATATACACACACACCACTTTATTTAAATAGTTTCTATACTTTGGGTGATGTTTGCCAATTTTTAGACAAAGTCTGTATCTTGAAATTAATCTTAAGAATTCCACATTGCCTACTTGAAATATATCTATTTGAATGGCAAAATAATTACAAATATCAACAAATCTTAAAAAGTTAAAGAAAAGAAAAACAATAATTGGAAATGTCCATCCATTGATGAATGTTAAAATATGGTATACTTATACAAAGGAATACTACTCAGTCATAAAAAAAGACTGATACATGCTACAACATGAATGAACCTTGAAAACTTTGTTTAGTGAAAGAAGCCAGACACCAAAGCCACCTATTGTACATTTCCATTTGTATGAAATTTCCAGAACAAGCAAATCCACGGAGGCAGCAGGTAGGTTATTGGTTGCCAGCGATTGGAGGAAGGGGAAATAAGAGTGACTGCTGATGGATGGGGGTTTCTTTTGGAGGTGATGAAAATGTTTGGGAGTAGAGAGTGGTAATGGTTACCCAACTTTGTGAATATAATAAAAGCCACTAAACTGCACATTTAAAAAAGGGATGAATATTATGGTATGTGAATTATATCCCAATTTTTAAAAATACCAATTGAAGGTTGCGTAAGAAAGAGGTTTTCCAGAGGTCTGTGTAGCCAGCACTGAAGAGTAGAGAGATGGTAGTCATTGAGAGGTACAGTCTTCAACACATGTGCTCTCAGTGGTCACTGGGTTTTATGGAAACTGAGCAAGAGATCTGCTAAATGCTTCTTCCCTCCTTGTCTGGGCTGAATATGAAAGCACCCAGCTGCTACCTTGCAGTGAAATAAAACCTTTTATTTGTATATTGGCTTGTAATTGTTCAAGCACACTTACCCTCATTAACTCATTTAATTCTCATGTTTTATTTTTAAACATATTTACACCTATTTATAATTGTTCATCCATCATGAAAACAAGAACATTCCTTCTCTTCTAAATGCTATGGATCTCTCTGCCAACTCTGTTTGCTTCACCTTCCTCTTTCTAATATATTTACCCATATGTGTCCAATTCTTCTTTTTACATATCCATAGTTCCTCATGTTTCTGCTTTCTCAGTCTTTATTTTCAAGATGGTGATTTGTTCTTCATCTTTCTCCTTCCTCAAAATAAGACCCATATTTTTTTTTCTCTAAAACTATAATTTACCCCTTCCTTTCCCCTAATCTTGGCTAAGTGACTCCAAAAATATTTAGTTATAGCCCATGTAATGGGAGTTGCTGCCCCTAGTCAGAACATTTTTATTATAGAACCACTATTTGTTAAAACATTTTGTAAGTTATTTCTGTTTTATATTGTACTTAATATAAACTGTATTTATTATATTTAATCTTTTATTTCCTGTAGGCCCTAAAAGATTATTTTAATACTCAGACTTTCTTATTTATTCTTTTATAAATGTACATGTCCTTTAAGAAGTCTTTGATAATTTGCTACCACACTTTTTAGATCCTCAACTCCTACATTCCACTGACGATCCTTCATCATATCTTCTGGAAAGACATTCCACTCCTATATTTACAAATCACCTTTCTCTAGCAGGATTTGCTATTTCCTCTCAGTTGGGTGGAATTTGAAGCTCGGTCTCCAATTGTCGCATTGTCTTCCCTTTCAAAGTGTAAGCCCATTCTATACATCTTCAGTGCTATCGCATTCCTCCTTATGTCCCACTTTTATTTTGTTAGCATCCATACCTGTTTATTTTGCTTATTTTTTGTATATTTTAAATGCTCTTTTGTGTATGTGTGTGTGTGTGTGTGCTAAATGATGCTATTGTAACTGCAAGTTGCATAACAACAGCTTCTATTCATATCTCCCCCCTCAGTTTCCTGAATTTGGCCCGCACTTTCTTGTGACGTGATCTATACACCATAAAGACAAAAACGTGAAACCTTAATTAGCTCCTTTCTTTCATCATTTTTACCTGGAGAGTGGGGATTCCGTTCATAGGCCCCTGTAACATCCTCACCTATTTCTGCAGTTTACCTAGCACTTTTCTGTGCTTCGTAGTCTTAAGGAAAAAATCATCGCTGTCCATGCACAAGACTCTTCTTTATTTATTTATTTATTTTTAAGATTTATTTACTTATTACCCAGGGAGAGACAGCCAGCGAGAGAGGGAACACAGCAGGGGGAGTGGGAGAGGAAGAAGCAGGCTCCTAGTGGAGAAGCCTGATGTGGGGCTCGATCCCGGCTCGACCCCGGAATGCTGGGATCACGCCCTGAGCCAAAGGCAGACGCTTAACAACTGCGCCACCCAGGCACCCCACAAGATTCTTCTTTAAACAGGGCAAGTGGTCTTCCTATGACCTTCCTTTGGAATCTTAACCCTTCTCTCTCTAGTCCCTTTTCTTTTACTTACCTATACCATTTGATTACATGTCTAAATTCGTCATTAGACAACAAGATTGTTTGAAGACAAAAGCTAGACTGTATTCATTTTTGCTATCTCCCACATCCTAATGCAGCAGCAGTAACGGCACAGCTAAAAATGTTGTAGCAGCCATGCTCTGGGGCTGTGAGCTAAACTAGAAGTGAACTTGGACCTTCACACCCCAGAGAGGGGGGAAGCAGAACTGTGAGCTGTTGCTTAATATGATTTGCTTGGGGGAGAAAGCCAAAGAGGAAATGAACGTCATGGAGATTCTGCCCCCAGCAAGCCCGGAGGACAAGAAGATGAAGCCCATTACCATGGCCCCACTTCAGGTCTCCGTCCTACCCATGGTCATCATAATGGAATGTGAGCGTTCTCCTCCAGACCTGTGTTCCTGAGTGGCCAGGAATGTTAGAACACTTCAGGTCTGTCTTAGGAAGAGGAGGAGAAGGAGGAGAAAGAAGATGTGTTCCTGGAGGAGGAGACCCCTGTCCAGCAAGTCAAGAGGCTGGTGCCCCAGAAGCAGACAAGCATTGCTAAGAAAAAAAGAAGTGGAGAAAGCAGAGAAGCAGTGAGATTCAGTCATGAAGACAACAGCCCTGTGAGAAAGGTCAAACCCACACTCAGACCTAGAAAGCCAGGATCCGAGAAATGAGGAGCCCGGAAGCCCTGCAGCCACACTGATGGAGACAGGGTCTGTGAATGGACCTTCCTCAAGGGCGTGCTGCAGACCCAAGATGTCCCCCCACCTGTGCTGTGCTCCGTCTGGGTCTGACTGTGATGGAGGTGTTGGGGGGACAATACAAGGACCGCTCACCCTCAGCTACCCACTTTTAGCAGGACCTGGAGAGAAGAGTCCTGGCCTCAGGGCCACAATAAAAGTTCACTTTGTCAGGAAAAAATAAAAGTTTTACAAAGTATCCCTTCCTTAGTACAATATATTAAACATTATAAGGTCCTAGCAAAACATTTGTTAAGTAGGATTTTTTTAAAAAAAATACCGTGTTTCTCTTAAGTTCATTAAGTTGCTACTTCTCTCTTCTTGCCATACACCTGGAACATTTGTTTTACTTTCTTCTCTTTTGCTGATTTTTCTCACAGTATTTCTGCAAAACTGCATTACTGTGGATACCAGATTGCCTTTTAGGGTAAGAAAAATGTCTTGGGGGGCGCCTGGGTGGCTCGGTCATTAAGCGTCTGCCTTCGGCTGAGGGCATGATCCCAGGGTCCTGGGATAGAGCCCCACATTGGACTCCCTGCTCTGCTGGGATCCTGCTTCTTCCTCGCCCACTCCCCCTGCTTGTGTTCCCTCTCTCGGTGGCTGTCTCTCTCTTTGTCAAAAAAATAAATAAAATCTTTTTTAAAAAAATGTCTTGGATCTAGTTAGAGGTAATGGTTGCTTAATAAAGTGAATGCACTCAATGCAATGAATTGTACATTTTAAAAAAGTTAATGGTTAGTGTATGTTATGTGGATTTTACCTCAATTATAAAAACAACAACTGCTTTACTTGAGTCTGTGATGCAAAGAAACTCCAGTTTGTAAAATCTCCATCTTGACTTTTAAAATGCTGCTCACACTTTTCTTTCATTGATATGGCTATTTCATCTTTTTCCCATGTGCCATTGAAAACAGCAATATAAGGATGATCCAAGCAACTGTCTGAAGATTTTGTGAAGCTCAGCAGTGAAACCATCAACAGTTGGTCATAATTTATTTTTTAACTATAATTACTACTAGTAAGTCATTCTGTTTCTGCTCCTTTAATGATACTCTCTTATTACTGCCCTTTCTCTCCTCTTCTCTTTTCTCAGTGCCTTTTCTTGCTCTTAAATCAGTTCCATAAAGAATGTGCCTTACAGGGCCCCTGGGTGGTTCAGTCGTTTGGGTGTCTGCCTTCAGCTCAGGTCATGATCTCTGGATCCTGGGATTGCGCCCTGCATCGGGCTCCCTGCTCAGCAGGGAGCCTGTTTCTGCCTCTCCCTCTACTGTTCCCCCTGCTTGTACTCTCCTACTCTCTCTGTCAAATAAATAAATAAAATCTTAAAAAAAAAAAAAAAAAAAAATGGGCCTTACCACGGGGGTCATCTGTGTCCTGGAGACTTTATATAAAGAAGAAAGAACTTCTAAAGGACTTCAGTCATTACAGGATTACTTGTTCCTGATACAGACTGACTATTCCTCCTCCTTGTTATCTTGTTTATCCAGAAACAGAAAAGAGGAAATTTTCCTCCTTGTGGGTTTTTGGAATCAGGCAGCCTCAGTTTAGATCCTGGTTCTGTCACCTACTAGCTATGTGATCTTAGGTCTGTCATTTGGATAAGTCAGTTTCCTCATATAAAAACTGGGATTAACAACAGTACCTACCTCCTGAGTCCTTGTGAAGACTGAATAAGATAATGCATAGAAAGGTCCCTCGGAGGTACACACATGCATGTGTCTGTGTGTCTGTGTGTCTGTGTCTACACGTTCTTTTTCTATTTCTGTGCCTTAGCATCAAAAACTATAGACCTTCTTTGCTGCAGACACCAAGCTACTGTTGCTTCTTCGGCTCCCTGCCTGGAGAATTGGCTCTTTCTCCCACCCCTTCTGTGCACAAACAAATGCACGCAAAGTAGCACCCAGTTGGAAAAGTAAGCAAGGACTATAGCTGATGAGCTTCGGTATTATAAGAAAGTCATCCAGGAGTAGGTATCAGGCACAGGAAGAAAAGAACAGGCAAGTCTCTGTGACAAAGTTCATAATTCCTCTTTGTGATCCTTATTTTTTGATAGCAATTTTTTTCATTGCACAAAATGGCGTAGGGAACCCAAGTATTGTGCAGAAATTTGTTATAAATGTCATATCTCTTTAAACTGGTGGGGGTGGGGGGAAGCTTTCAACAGTAGATAAAAGTTATTACACATGTTTAAGAAAATAGACCTCTGAGTTGCACAATATTTTCATTTGTTTTCAGCATGAAAGTAAAATTGCCTGCTGGATCATCAGGAGGTATCAAGGTTCAAGGAAAGCAGTCTGGCCCTGCTACTGAGTGACCTTGAACAGGCCACTTCTCTTAGCTGGGTCTATTTATTCACCTGGAAAATACAATCACTGAATCTACTCTCCACTTTTTTTTATTCAAGAACTGCTTTTCACAGAACAACTCTACTTCCCAGGAATTTAAAACATATCTCATCATTTTGTGTAATATATTATGAAGTGGCTTTAGGTTAAAAAATTTCTTAGATTATGGGGTGCCTGGGTGGTACAGCGGTTAAGCGTCTGCCTTCAGCTCAGGGCGTGATCCCGGCGTTGTGGGATCGAGCCCCACGTCAGGCTCCTTCGCTATGAGCCTGCTTCTTCCTCTCCCACTGCCCCTGCTTGTGTTCCCTCTCTCGCTGGCTGTCTCTGTCTCTGTCAAATAAATAAATAAAATCTTTTAAAAAAATTTCTTAGATTAGTATTTCAATAAAACCATATTAAAATAATTTAAATTAAACCACCAACATATAGTCAGAATCCTATATTTCCTTTTGTGACAGTGTTGGATTAGACAACAATGAGTCGTCTTATCTCCATGTCAACATTTTATTTAGAAGGTTGCTTGTTTATTTCTTTATATTGCAGGGGAATATCATGAGTTTGGATAATATAGAGTGGACTTTTTGAGGGTATAATTAAGCCTTGCTCAAAAGTCATACGAAGTATGTCTATATATTACAGAATATATTGATGAAGGATTTTCTTGGCATAAATACCTAATTCTTCGTGCTGGTTCTAAATAGAGTTTGGATGAATAGCTAGAAAGTTTATTGTGACTTCAAAGTATTTTCAGTTTCTGTTCATGGGACTGTATATTGAAATTTTCCTTGATGCTTGCTGGAAGGCATGCCCTTGGAATTCAGAGATAAACTTTCTCTGGATTGGCATATGAGTTGGGTACTGAGTAGAAGACTGCCAGGGCTGAAGTCAGAAGGCCTCCATTCAAGTCTTGACACCCTACTTACCAGTGGAGTACCTGGGTCAACCATTTAACCCTGAGCTTCAGTTTCCTCATCTGCAAAATGAGGGTAATTATGTAGCTAATTCCTAGGGTTGCTGTACGACTTCAGTGAAATAAAGTATGAGGCATTACTTTGAAAAAAGTATCGTGGAGTGATATCACAGAGTGTTATCACAGAGCATATGGCATCACCTGAACTAGGGTAAGTGGGGTGAGGTGCTCAGGGCTCAACATCTAAGGAGGCACTCACTCTCAGGGATGAGCCTACACTTACCCTATCCTGAGAATGTTAAGCCCCTCCCCTCACTCTGCCCTAGTCCAGGCACTGGTGTTTGGCTGAGCACAGTTCCTGTGAATAGGAGCTATTTGGCTCCATATGTGGGTCTGGTTTCTGAAAGACTATTTAGCTGCTGTTTACATACACTTAATGTAGGTTAGGGCCAGTCTTTCCTTCTTCCCAAAAGCCATAATGCTGATTGAATAAAACAGTCCTCTCACTTCCTTTCTTCTCCTTTTTTTTCTATTCCCTTACTCTGCTGCTTATATATCCGTGCATAGTTGGATATTACAAGATACATTCATTTTATCTTCAGCTCTTCTAGAGGTCCCGTTTCATTACGATGGTTTGCTAAATGATAACTGTGTCTACATTATTGTTTTCTGAAATTTGTACTCCTGAGGCAGAGGGTCTTTTAACTTCAGCATCTTTAAAGTGCTTGCTTTCAAGGTACAAGCAATTTACTTGTCAAGTAAAAAGATGTGACAAGGTTATCATGAAGAATTCCAGAGGTGAATGGGCATGAAAACAGTTCTTCTAGGCTCAGAGCCAAAGTCCTAGATGCAAAAATACATCGCTCTCTGCACGGATTTTTCAAGAGCCATCCACATGCTCACTTGTGTTTGGCTGAGATGGACTTTTCAGGGTAACTGTTCAGTAACAAACCCCTCACTGAGTTCTTTCAACAAGAGAGGCTAGTGGTACTGGTTGGTTTTAGAGCTTTCTCATATTGCTCCCTAGTAGACTTTGAACACTTGCTGCCCACTTTTCCACTGGGGTTTCCTCAAGCCAGTCTTAAATCTTGCCCCCTAATGTCCTCTACTTGCCTTCTAAATCTTTGCAGATACCCAAATACCGCCAATGATATTTTGAAACTAAATTTGTCACAGAAGAATTATGATTTTTTAAAAAATTTATGAAAACATAGTCAGGATTAATGATTAGTAAGATCTGTAGAGGCAGGGGCGCCTGGGTGGCACAGCGGTTAAGCGTCTGCCTTCGGCTCAGGGCGTGATCCCAGCGTTATGGGATCGAGCCCCACATCAGGCTCTTCTGCTATGAGCCTGTCTTCCTCTCCCATTCCCCCTGCTTGTGTTCCCTCTCTCACTGGCTGTCTCTATCTCTGTCAAATAAATAAATAAAAAATCTTAAAAAAAAACAAAAAGATCTGTAGAGGCAGGAAAACTGGCAAACAGTGAGACTCCCCAGGAAACCTGACCTACAGGGAAAGTATTGAGATTCCTTCAGAGTGCGTTTTTGCCCTTTAGCAGTTAAGAAGAAGGAGAAGAAGAAAAAAAGCTGAAGACCGTTGTTTAAGTCTATTAGTTTAATGGAAAGTTAGAACATAGATGAAATATGGTAGTTGTAGACCATTATTTTTCCTATTGTGAAAGGTAAATATATCAATGGAGAAGAGGTTCAGTTTATCAGTGAACAATGACATCAAACTAAATGCATTATTCAGGTGTTTTTCCTTTGTTACTCAGCAGTCTGTACTTCGGGGTTTATTATTTATGTCTCACAGAACTTTCTCAAACTGGGCAGAGCATAACAAACCATGTACTAGATGTGTGGGCTGTTAGTTCAGAATAAAGGAATTTCAAGTTGAAATGTAGGTGGGAAATCTGCTGAAATGCCACACAAATTTCAAGACATTCAAAACAGACACTGTCTTGAATGTTGAGATTTGGGGAGTTTTTTTTTTCCCTTTTTAATATTTTTTAACTTTGCCAGGTTTTCTCAGTGAGCACACTGGTTTTATAATAATAGGAATAACAAAAGAGTGGGGGGGAATAGGAATGTTTTCTATAAGGATTATAATCCATGTTTCCTTAGCTTTAGTGGAGGTGTGAGAGATCTCAGTGGTGAGTCAGACCAGTATGCACAGGACCAGAGGGCAGGAATTGGCCCACAGTGTAGCTCACCAGCAGTTCAAATTGGGTGGAGGGAGGGTATGGTAAACTTGGCACGGTCCAGACCAGCATTAAGATGCATTCACTCATCCATAATTCTACAGCTATTTAAAGAATGCCAACTACATGGAAAGCATTGTGTGAGGGGCTAGGCAACCAATGATGAACTCCAGCATGGAGTTTCTGTTCTAGAATTCTTCAATTAGTATTATGATAAGGGCTGCAAAGAAATAACAAGATTCTAAGAGAGTTTATGTAGCAGAACTTGACCGGGTCCAGGGTAAGGTGGAAGGTGGCTGTGAAGAAGTGATATGGTTTACAGTTTTGAAGGGTAGGCAGGAATCAGCCACATGTGAAGGGCTGGGGAAAGGAAACATTCTAGGTAGAGGGAATGGTTTGTGGGAAGGCCCAGAAAAACAAAAAGCATGTCAACATCAAGAAACCGGGATCGCGGCTGGAGTCAAAGGAGCAGAGAGTTACTAGATGTGAGGGTTTGTTTTGTCTTAAGATTTACATTTTTAAAAGAGCAGTCTGGACTAGAAGGGGCAAGAGGGGACACAGGAAGCCCTGGAGGAGGCTGTTACAATGGTCCCACTGAGAAATAATGCTGGCCCAGGTGATGGTTGTGGCATCAGGCTTAGGGCATAACAGACAAATTCCAGAGATACTACAGGAGGCAGAATTGACAAGAATTGGTGCTCGTTGGTTATAGGAAACAGAAGGTTGTCTCCCAAATAGCTACTTTAAAAACTAGATGGATGGTGATGTTATTTGCTGAACTAGATGACACGGAGAGAAAGTTTAGGAAGGAAGAACAGGAGTTTTGTTTGGGCCATAGTGGATTTTAGGGTACCTCTGAGACATTCCAGTGGAGATAGTGAGATGTAAAGATGTGGGAATCACAAGAGAGGTTTCTGTGGAACACAGCAGCAGGAGCACGAGGAACACTTACTGCCAGACAGGTGAAATCACCTTAATTCCAGGGAGGGTCAGCCAGTTAGGTGCTATCACAGCTATCAGCAAGTCCTTAGCCTCTTAGAGAGATGTGGGTAGAAGCACATTTACAAAGTGCCACCTACGTTGCTTTATGGACTCCTCTAAGGAAGGTATATTTTCATAGTGTGTGAATGAGGACTCTGAAGCTAAGAGGAGTTAAATGATAAGTCTATTTGGCTACTAGGTAGTGAAGTGGGGCGTTATCAGTGTGGCCTTCAACCAGAAACAGTCGGCAAACTCGAAGGACAATAATTCAGGGAAGGATTGTTTGTTTCACAAAGCACAGTGAAATGAGACAGAGTGGGGGACCACGGGGAAGAGTACAGTAAACTGGGGCTGGAGCTTGATCAGAGTATCAAGAAGAGAGAGTAGCTCCCAGTGAGCAATAAGGAGAAAGTAGTGTGTGCAGAAGCTGTTTTAGAGGTGCAGTCGCACTGGTGCGGTCAATCTCACTCAACCCTCTCTCACCACTTGTCTCCTACCAAGGCTCCCGCTGGCCAAACCCAACAGGGAGCTGGAGGGCAGAGAGTTGCGTGGATAAGGTTAGAGGATGCAGAGTGTGATCAAGGGGAGCAAACAGAATAGCGAGCATGCTGGGTCTTCCATCCAGGTCTTTCCTAACTCCAAACCTGTGCTCTCAAGTTTTGATTAGAAAGCGTTGCTCAGGGTAAGGCCTTGTGGTGGTGGAGTACACGTGGAAACCCGAGCAGACACCTAGCCAAGCTTTCAAGTCCTGCATGCCAGGTAAGAGAGGAAGACTGATGTTTGCTGAGGGCTTCTGCCTCAGGCCCATCAGATACCCATGAGCTGACCACCTCTGACCCTGTCTGCTTAGCGCAGAGCTGACTTATACAGACAGCCAGAATCCCTCCCCGGAAGATCCCCTCTGAAGTAGGCCAATAGGAACATTCATGGTCATTTTATAGACTTGTAGACAAAGAAATCAAGGAATTGAGTGGCAGCTCTATGTATGCATTCATGCCAATCCTCCTTGACTCATGTATCTGAGTCTATATATGGATTCTAAACATAGTTCTCATCCGTGTAGATTCTTCCCTATATAAAGAAGTCTGTTAAAGGACTGTTTGCTTCAGGGCTTTCTGTTCAATTTCCCTATTGTCACTTGAAATGTCAAATGACATAGTACTTTGCTATTGACACTTGAGGCCCTGTGTTAATGACTATCTGTCAGGTATGGCAGCATGCTCAATTAACTGTTTCAGACTAACGGGAATTTGTCTTAAAAGCGTATATGGTAATTTAGGTGTCCTATTCTTGACATTCATTTTAGTGGGTTGTGTTAATGTTTAGTTTTTTGGTCTGGTTATTTTATTTGTCCTCGGTATTGTTCCTGTTTAACTGCTCTATAAATTACTACCATCCCCAGCAGGAATTCTCAAAGAACAGTACAGCATGTACATTTAGAGGTCACAGGAATGTTGTTTATGTTCAAGAGCTCAGCTTTTATTTTTTCAGAAGTCACCTCAACTTTGGGGTCAATGGAAAGAGACACATTGGAATTACAAAATTGTTTTCTACGTAGGAAAAAATAAATGAGGAGGTTAAATGGAAATTTGGCATAGCATAGGGTAAGCCATGGTAGCTATTTCATTTGGGTTAAAACCCTCCATGCTACAAAATTAGCTAGGGAATCTGCCTTGAGAATGGACTAAAAAGAAATTGAGGATAACATAATCTATTCAGCATTTTTAAACTAGGGTGTTTTTTTTTAAGTAATGGTACAAATAGTATAAAAGATTCAGAATACAAAAAAAAAAAGAAAAAAGTAAATTACCTTCTCAACCCATAGGCAACCACCATTAATAGTTTCTTAGGTATCCAGGCCTTTTCTCTGCATATATAAGCAGAGACAGATGATTTTATGCAAATATTAGTATAATATAGATACTGTTTTACACCTTGTTTGTTTCACTTGGAAATATTTCTTGAAGATCATTTTGTATCAGCACATATAAATCTATCTTTTAAGGCTGATTTCTGATTGAATTGCCTTGTGCTCCATGTAAAATCAAATATATAACATTTGGACCTCTTGTGATATAGTATGACAAGATTTTATAAATATTGTATCGCAAATATACTCAGAAAGAATGTATACTCTCTACTTGTCGGGAGCAGGTGTTCTCTCTCCCTCTCTCTCTCTTCACACACACACACACAGACACACACACACACACACACACACGCACCACCTCTGTCGCATGAAGCTTGCTAATCGTACTGTACAAATCTTCTACATCTGACTAATTCTTGGCCACTTGGCCTATCAGGGTTGTTTTTTTTTTTTTAAGATTTATTTATTTGAGAGAGAGAGAGAACTCATGAGCAAGCAGAGGGAGGGGTAGAGGGAGAGGGAGTGAAAGAATCTTAAGCAGACTCTGCTGAGTGCAGAGCCTGAAGCAGGGCTCCATCCCATGACCCTGAGATCACGACCTGAGCCGAAACCGAGAGACAGATGCTCAACCAACTGAACCACTCAGGCACCCCAGTCTATCCATTTTTGATAAGGTTATGGGAAATTTTCTCACTATGATTGTTGTGCTGGTTATTCTCCATTTGCTCTATGGTCTGTAGATGCTCTTAAAGAAAGATCTGCCAGTATGAAATGATAGATTTCAAAAACAAAAAATCCACTGTTAGCCCTCTGCCCCGCTCTCTTGCCCTCTAATTTCTGATTAAGTTTGGTCAGTGGGTTTGGCTCACCTCCTTGCCCCTTCAGGCATCTGCCATCCTCAAGGATAGAAATCATTTTGGGCAGCCCCTCTTCCACAGCTCTAGCTCTCATTGAGCCCTAGCAATACTGTTCCCTCAGGCCCGTGGGGAGTCATGGCTTCCCACTGTTGCTGGTTCTTTGGTCCTTACCATTCCCTCTCCTTCCTTCAATCCTATATACATCTCTGTAAATAGTCCATTCATTCAATTATCTTCTGTTATACTGTATTGAGCATGACATTTTTTTCCTATCAAGACTCTGATTGAATTTTCCATTCTTCTTATAATTCAATTTTTATTGTATCAATTTCAAATCTATATTGTTTGTACACATAATCTTGTGATTGATGTATGTCCTTGGTGGATTGTTCCCTTTATATATTAATGGGTTTTATTTAAATATTTTGTCTGCTAGTAATTAATAAACTAGTCTTTTAGTTTATATTTACCTGGGATACTTTTTTTCTTTCTGTCTTATTTTTCAACCTTTCTGTGTTTTGTTTTGAAGTGTGTGTCCTTAAGAAAGTTTATGATTTTTAACCGAATCTGATTAATAGGTGAATCTTATCCTTTCCCATTTATTGTGATTACTGATACATTTGAACCTATTTCTGCCATCTTACTTGGGTTTTCTGTTTACTTCCTCTTTTACTTTGGACATGGATTGTATTTTTACTCTTTTTTTTTTTTAAAGATTTTATTTATTTATTTGACAGAGATAGAGACAGCCAGCGAGAGAGGGAACACAAGCAGGGGGAGTGGGAGAGGAAGAAGCAGGCTCAAAGCGGAGGAGCCTGATGTGGGGCTCGATCCCACAACGCCGGGATCACGCCCTGAGCCGAAGGCAGATGCTTAACCGCCGTGCCACCCAGGCGCCCCTGTATTTTTACTCTTAAATTGTAACATGCTTAACTATGATTTTTTCCTAAAGCATGAAATTAATTAATATCTCTATCCTCTCCCATGACAAGAAATGGATCTTACCACATTTTAACTCTTGTTGAACACCTATCCCCCATCTTCCTTATCATTATAGAGAATTTTAATTCCACCTTTTTTTGGCATAAAAGTAGATTTCGTCTTTATAGTCAGTAGTTAAAATGCATTTGCCGATCTGTTTTATCAGTTCAATGGTGGGCAGCTCAGTGTCCTAGTCTTGCAGTGATGTGAAGATACTCTAGCTCTAGCCTGTGAACAAGCTGGTGATTGGCCTGGTCCTTGCTGTGAGACCATACCTATTTCCCATTACCTCCTTAGGAAAGCAGCATCATATAAGCTGAGACCCCACACAGCAAAAGGGATGGGAACTTCACAGGTGGGAGATCTTCATTCCAGCCCTCATTTCTTGCCCTGCTCTCTGCCCTGAGTCCTGAACATTTCTGCCCACTTTGGACCTAGAACAACTTTGTGTTTGTAATCCATTTCTGGAACATGAAAATGTTTGCCGTATTTGAAGTACTATTCGAAGTGTTCTTTTGTTATATTTTAGCTATTATTGCCATGTATTATTCATGCGTGTCTCAAATTGTAGATTTATGATGCTATCTTGACTGGAAGTTGAATCCCAAAGTTGGATTGAGCAGCAACAATAGATCTTACCTTAAGTGCCAGAGAACATCCACGAAAGCATGTCTCTGTCTTTAAGAAGCTTATACTTTTGTAAGTGATATAAAATTGACATGCATACATGAAACAATTCAAAAAATATAAGACAGAATGATATTCAAGTGTTAAAAGTTTCTGCAGGTGTAAAAAGAAGGGCAAGCTCCACAAAGCTGGAGTGTCTGGAATGACTGTTTTATCGTTCTAAGTTTATTTGGGGAGGAAGGGGAGCAGGAAGATGATGATTATATGTGTATTAAATAACACACAGGCTGATGCATTCATCATCACATAGGAAAGAACATTTTATTAAGTATTATAGGCTATAACTGGTCCTTCAGGGAGCTCAAGAGAGTATCTAATTATGCACCTTAAAAAAATCACAATTCATTTACTTTTAACTTTCTATAATATATCTAATTCATTGCTAGATGCTTCTCACCTGTTGGGAATGTTATGAGTAGGTGCCACCTACACTGTTCATATAATTTAATTATTTAGAAAACCAAAAAACAAGGTATCTTCAGTTACAAACAATTGATTCCGACTGATACTTTCTCTTTTTAAGATGTTTAGCATTCAGTTCTAACGAGGTTGGAGCAAAACCAATCATATTTGGTTCCATCAAACTATGTAACAGGCTTTTGGAAAGGTTTCATATGCCCTTCTAGTCCTTGGGGTGGCAGTGAAATCCCCACACCTGGCTTCTTCCCTGGCCTTATCTGCATCCTCCCTGTTGTTGACTCTGGTAGCGTGAACTTCCCTTAATTTGGGGAGCAGTGGACTGTGATCTGAGTGAATTGGTCTGATTTGAGAGATTGTAAATTCAGGTGTGGGGTTGGGATTGCTACTGGGTCAAATTGAATCTGGACCTGAACCAGCTAGAAGTAATCATACTTTTCCCTGAACTCATAATTTATCTCTACCTCTCTGGTGGCATTTTTTAAAGATGAATACCTTGAATTATAACTTTCATCCCCTGTAGCCTATACATTTTTTGAAGGAAGAAGCCATGCCCAACTCATTTTTTAATCCCTCAAAAACTTTAGCAGAGGGGTGCCTGTGTGGCTCAGTCGGTTAAGCATCTGACTCTTGATTTTGGCTCAGGTTATGATCTCAGGAACGTGAGAGATAGCCCAGAGGGTTCCATGCTCAGCTCTAATCTGCTTGTCTTTTTGTCCCTCCGCCTCTGCCCCTCCCCTGCTCATGCACACACACACTCTCTCTCTCTCAAATAAATAAATAAATAAAATCTTAAAAAAAAAAACTTCAGCAAAATACTAAAGTGACATGAAGAAGCCATTTAATAAATATGTGGCTGTGTAAAGGCCAGATAAGTAGGCATATGTGAACTGACCCTGCCAAACCTATAACACTACTTATTTTTCTTGAGCCTAGTCTCTGTCTATCCATGCCACATCATTTCTGCTTCTCATGTAATAATAACAATATTATTATAAGTGGCACAGAGAGGTTAACTAATCCACCTAAGGACACACAGCTAAGAAGACACAGAACCAGGGTTTGAACCCTGGCAATTTCACGCTAGATTTCATGCTCTTAATGATTTTTGGTATAGTATCAGACTCATGGGGACTCAGTAAACATCCAGCTTCTTGCTGTTAGTCTTCAGCCCCATTCTTTTGTGAGAGAAACTCCAACACCACATCCACTGCTAGCTTACTTTAGAATAAGGCTTGTTCCTATTCTGCTTCCTGGAGGCCAACCCAGCAGTCCTTTAGAGAGTGGGATATGCCCCATCACCAGGCGAGAGATAATCAGTACAGTCACAAAACCAATGAGCTAACAGTAGAATGAGTTAGAATGAGCATCGAAAATGATCCCAGTCAGAAAGTGTGAAGAATAGCTGTTTTGATTCTATCACTGTTGGTTGGTTTTGAGAAAAAGGGGAGCGACTTATTATTTATCCTGGGTAAAGGTTTTTCAAGACATATTTTTTCGGTCTTGTGAAAATACCAGACCATGTTCCTGACTTCACCTCTAACCCCAATACTTTCAGCAGAGAGAGTTATCAGTGATAACATAAAGGAGAAGTGGCAATCATCTAAAATGACAAATTATCCAGATATAATTTCTTTTGACTTTGGAGTGCAATCTAAGTCTCCCCTTACTTGTTGCCAGCAGACTTGGCCTGACTGATGACAGCCTGTAGCTTCACTGAAGAGCAGAACCAAACAGGCCACAGGTGATCTGCCCAGTAACTGAAAATTGAAAATGTATTTATATTATAGAAACATATATGCTTAGTTGTAGTTATACTAATACTTTTTAAAAAAAAAAAAGATTTTTATTTATTTGACAGAGAGAGAGCTCAAGCAGGGGGAGGAGCAGAGGCAGAGAGAGAAGCAGGCTTCCTGCTGAGCAGGAAACGGATGTGGGACTCGATCCCAGGACTCTGGGATCATGACCTGTGCCAAAGGCAGACACTTGACCAACTGAACCACCCAGGCGCCCTATGCTAATACTTTTAATTTATGATTCTAACAGCATGTTAGTTTATATACTATATATTTTTATTTTCTTTAAATGGGGCTTTGAGTGTATCTGAATTCATTCAATAACCGTTGAACGCCTCCTATGTGCCAGGCACTGTTCTTGGTGCTTAGGGTATATCAGTGAACAAAACAAAGATCCCAGCCTGAAGGGACTTCATATTCTAGCTTTAGAGTTACTAAGCAGTGGTTTTGGTATTGTAACGCACATTGCCAATTTATCAGTTGAAAGCTAGGTGTTTCATATACAAGAGTAACTCAGAGATTTTTACTAAGTTCCAGATTACCAGGCACTTTCCATTCTCAAAAGTTCACTTATGTAATACATGTAATAGTAAAAAAAAAAAAAAAATGTATGGCTCAGTTCCAGTATAGAATGGCTCTGTCTTGGGACAATTTAAACCTAGTCTTAGGAGATCCTGTCATCACCCCCAGAGATCTTCCCCAAAAAAAAAAAAACAAAAAAACAAAACACAAATTATTTCGAACTGTGGCTTTAAATCTCTTACTACTAAGGAATCTTTTAAATCTTATATCTCATGTTTTGAAAAATGTAATGCTTTAAATAAATCCCACTTATTAAGTAATGATTTGTTTTCTCCTGTATATACCATTTCTGCTACTTCTATAGGTACTGGAAAAACCAGAGCAGCCAGGAGTCTAGGAAGACAGATTGATAGAGACATACTCCTGCTCGGTACCCTGATGCTTATACCCTATCTGTCACCGCAGGAGCTCTTGTTTGGGGCTGTTGAAGTGTGTGTGTGTACACACATGCACATGTCCACCCGCAGAGATAGATGGTGGTGTTAGAAATCATGTAAGGCTTTTAAGATACTCCTTCATGAGAAGCACAGCATAACTGGTGCACTAGTTTCCTAGGGCTGTCATAACAAATGACCACAGACTTAATGACTAACGCCATTGTAGAGGCTGGAAGTCTGAAACCAAGGTGTAGGCAGGACTGTACTCCCTCCGTGGGCTCTGGGGGAGAATCCTTCCTCTTCAAGCATCTGGTGGCTCCCAGCAATCCTTGGCTTGTGCTACATAACTGCATTCTCTGCCATTCTCTTCACTGGGCCTCTCCTTTTCTCTTCATTTTTTCCTCTGTTGTCTCTTTTAAAGGCACTTGTCATTGGATTTAGGGCCCACCTCACTAATCCAGTATAATAACATCTTAATATCCTTATTTACATCTGCGAAGACCCCTTTTCTTTTTTTAAAAAGATTTATTTATTTCAGAGAGCACAACCCTGAGTGGGGGGAGGGGCAGAGAGAGAGAATCTTCAAGCAGACTCGCTGTTGAGCACGGAGCCTGATGTGGGGCTCTATCTCACCATCCATGAAATCAAGACTTGAGCCAAACCCAACAGTTAGACACTTAACTGACTGAGCCACCAGATACCCCAAGACCCCTTTCCAAATAAGGTCACATTCACAGTTCCAGCGGTTATTGTGTGAACAGATCTTTTAGAAGGGCTACCATTCAACCCGCTACAATTGGGTAGGCAAAAAAAAGCCACTGAAGCTAGAAATCAAAGGATTAGGTGAAGGTTTTTAAATTCTCCCTGCTTCTCCAATACTTCATACTTTGTTCTTATCTGAAATACCTGACTACTGCCTCAGATCCAGTTGAATGTTGCCACTGGACTTAAGCTCTGCTCTTAGCTCTGAGATCTGTCCCTCATCTTGGTTCTCATCTTGGCCTAATAGGGCTTGTGCTTCCATTGCCCAGTTTGTGTCCAATAGGACACACCCATAGTGTTTCAGTCGGCCAAGTAGTTGTTGCATAGGGGCATGACCCAGTGACTGAAGGGTCTTCCCAAAAGGCCCGAGTGGAGCTAGAAACCACTGCCTCCCCAGAATTGTGTAAAAATTTATAAACCCAGGATTAATGTGGAGTTATAGTTCCCTATGGTGATGGAAAGCAGGTGTTTGCCAGAGCCTCCATATTCCGTGGCTTCCCTTTATCTTGAAGTTCTTTTTGTACCCAAAAGGATTTGTTCTGAGTACTTGAGATTTATATTATCCTCTGAAAATTTTGGATTTCAGATATGCTTTGAGATAAACCCATCTTGTTTCTTTCTTGTCCAAGTTCTGCATTTCATTTTTCTTGTTTATCTTTTGCTCTCCTGGCAGTGAAGTTCTTCTTTCTCCCTTCAAAATGAACCAGTTACAATTTTCCACTTGAAAATAAATTTCATCATACTTTATTCCCTGTTTTTCAGGTCATTTGTTTTTCTAAGTGACTCAGATCTAGCCAAGAATTTTCTTAGGAGCTCCCAAGTATGACACATTGTAATTCTCCTTGAAGGTGAAAAGTATAGGAGCAAGTTTAGCCTTCGGCCTGAAGCTTTTACCTGGAATCCTGAAAACTGAACATATCATATAATTTGGACTGACTTTCTCCCCCCACCAAAAAGTTATCCAGAGACTTCATATTGCAGCTACCACCATAACCTCTGTGCCATAAAGACTCATAAAAGCAATAAATGCAAGTGAAAATTACTTGTTATTTAAATATTTCAGTTGACAGTCTTGCTTTGCATTATTGTTTTGTAAGTCAACAATAAGTCTTTAAAAGACATCTCATAACTAAGGAAGTGTGAAAATGTCAATTTGATCAAAACATCATATTACAACCAGGATGAGATTATATGATATTTTTGTAGAGTACTTCTGTGAATATTAACAGAATTATATTTATTATATTAACTGGGCCTCCATATTTAGGCAGTCTTCCTAGTTCAATAGACTGAGCACTAGATTTGTAAAAATATACTCCTAAATTCTAATTTCAGTTCTACTTCTTATTGGCCATGTGGGATAAGTAAGCCATTTTTTGTTTCTTTGCATTTGGCCTTGTAATATATAAAAGCAGGAAAAGAGTAAGGCATGGCCAGTTGAGTCTTTAATATTTAATTTGAGGAATTCTTGGGTCCAGGGCCAGTTTTTATTTTCTAATCAAGTGCTCATAGAGCAGTGGAAGGGAGCTTCTCCTCCTTGCTCCCTGGCCTCCCTTCAGCCCCACCCTGCACACCCCAAGCTCTCCCAAATAAGGGCTTTGGTGGCCCCATAAAACAATTGCGACCATCCTTGAAGCAAGGGTATGAATAACTCAAATATATTCTGTTATTCTTTCACATTTATTCAGATAGTTTTCAGCCTTCTTTTCTAAAGTTGGGTTACTCAATCATATAAATGACTTCAGAAAATAATAAAGAGCTTTAAAATAGTGATAAGAATGCCACAAAAATGATCAAGTTAAGAAGTAAGATTCTTTGACCCAGAGAATGGGAAATTTATCTTGGGGTGAGGATGAGCTTATTGCTACCAGCTTCAACTGTTTGAAAGTTATTTCATAGAGTATAATGACTTTGTTCCTTTTTTTTTTTTTAAAAGATTTTATTTATTTATTTGACAGAGATAGAGACAGCCAGCGAGAGAGGATACACAAGCAGGGGGAGTGGGAGAGGAAGAAGCAGGCTCATAGCAGAAGAGCGTGATGTGGCTCGATCCCATAATGCCGGGATCACGCCCTGAGCCGAAGGCAGACGCTTAACCGCTGTGCCACCCAGGCGCCCCATGACTTTGTTCCTTATCCTCACAAAGATTAAGGCAACAAGAAAATATTATCCAGCCATAAAAAAGAATGAGACCTTGCCATGTGCAACAACATGGATGGACCTAGAGGGTATTATACTAAGTGAAATAAGTCAGAGAAAGACAAATGCCATATGATTTCATTTACATGTGGAATCTAAAGAACAAAACAAATGAACAAAAAAGACAGAAACAGACTCCTAAATACAGAGAACAGACTGGTGTTTGCCAGGGGAATGTATGGGGAGATGGGCAAAATGAGTGAATGGGAGGTACAGGCTTGCAGTTATGGGATGAGTAAGTCACAAAAATGAAGGGTACAGCATAGGGAATTGCGATGGTATTTCAGTAGCATTATGTGGTGACAGATGGTAACCACACTTGTGGTTGGCAGAACATAACTTATAGACTTGTCAAATCACTATATTGTACACATGAAACTAATGTAACATTATGTGTTAACAATACTTCAATTTAAGGGAAAGAAAGGGAAAAAAAAGACAAGAAAGTAATCATGAAGGAATTAAATTACATACAGGTAGAGAGGTCTATTGCGGCTCTCCTAGACTCAGAAAAGTAAACTCTCCCTTCACAGCTCATCACATTCATCAGCTTCCCAGAGTTCTAAATGCCTCCTGAAGGAACTTTATAGTTTCCCTTAGTGTCTTGTTTTCAGTCTCTTTTAATTCTTGCACCAAGAACATATCATCGCTGAATAGAAGCCCCTCTGTGCAGGTAGGCTTCTTCTCTCTTTCCTCTGGGAAGGGAGGACAAATGATCACCACCCCATGTGACATCCCACAAATACTCAATTCCTATACCACTGTCTTATTTTTTTCTTATTTTTTCTCACTCGGTTTATCTTCCAAAGAATTAATTATTGTTGTTACCCCTTTGATTTTATGACGAATGGCAATTCTGACACACTCTGACCCCGAGAAATAGAGAATTCTCGTCTTTATCTTTGCACTGAGAATTGAAATGCAATAGAATATATAAACAGAAATTGGTCATTTTTCTTTTGCAGATTGCCAATTGCAAGATTTCTTTTCATAAAAAGCAGCATATCAATTTTCTATTGAAATACCCTTTTGTAAAGCATGAGAAAATTTAATCTTGTGCTCTGTAGCTGTCAGAGATGAATGACTCTTCTATTGCAGAACGGCTGCCAACAAACATGAGGACCAGGTATCATTTCTCTCCTTGGTGAACTGTCAGGCTTCTCTTTTTGAATCTGACACATTACAGGAGGCTGAAGTGCTTCTCATTGTCAGGACCTGGTGCAAACAGTTGTTTCTCTACCTATGGCATATAGTCCTAGGATTGAAGGGCATTCTGAGTTGCAATGTACTTAATGCAGAGAACTGAATAGTGTGTTTTTACGTTTAGTTTAAAATTATTTTTATTAAGATGAAATTCACATAACATTAGCCATTTTAAAGTGAACAATTCATTGGCATTTAGTACAGTCACAATATTGTACAACTACCAGCTATAACAAGTTCCAAAATATTTTTATTATTCCATAAAGAAATCCCATACCTAACTACCTATAGATTTTGGCAACAAGCAATCTACTTTCTGACTCTAAAAATTCACCTATTCTGGATATGTCATATAAATGGACTTCTATACTACGTGACCTTCTGTACCTGGCTTCTTTCACTTAACACAATGTTTTCAAGGTTCATCCACATTGTACCATGTATCAGTACTTCATTCCTTTTTTATGACTGAATATTTTATGTGTTTACCACAATTTGTTTACCAATTCATCCATTGATGGATTGTTTCTACCTTTTGGCTATTGTGAATTCTGCTACTATGAACATTCATGTACACGAATTTGCTTGGGTACCTGTTTTCAATGCATCTGGTTATATACCCTAGGAGTGGAAGAGCCGGGTCATACGTAATTCTGTGTTTAACCTTTTGAGGAACTGCCAAACAGTTTTCCTGTGTTTATTTCTGAGAGAGAAAACCCACAGCATTAACAAAATGAACTTGTCTTAGCAGGGAGAGCACAGCCCTCTGAACCTCTGAGAATCCTCTGAAGAATCAAAGGGCACATCATCATTGGCATTGAAGGTGTGTGCTAGCTGACTGACCTCTGTGCCTGGACAGACGGACCCAAGATACACTCCAAACAGCAGTAAGCACAATCTGCATAAAATATCAGAGAAAGGTATCTTAAATCAGCCTCCAAATCCAGGTAAGTTTTTGCCAGTTTCTCTGAGATGCTTCAATCACTGCAGACCTGTTGCCCTTTGACCACATTTCCACTATAATAAACTTTAAACCCAATTAAAAGTATTGCTTTAATTGAAGAAGCCAATTCTGATGAGGTTTATTCTGACAAAAATCTGAAAACCGGTCTCAGGTTGCCAGAAGTCAGGTTTGTGCCTGTTCCCTCCTGTCAGCATGAGGATTCACACTTTGAATGTTTGACTAATTTTAGCATATTAATTACTATTTGATTATCACTTAGGAAGACATCTGTCTGTTTTTCCAAAAACTTACGCTGTTGTGGGCAAATTGGCATTAAAGACTAATCTAATTTGCCTATTTCAGAAATAGACTGGCCTTTTAAAAGTCCATGCCTACTTTCAGTTTTCTGAATGTCCCGTAGACATTTCCCTTTGTGACATTGTTATTGGAGGTACAGTGGAGCACCGAACGATAACAGTCCACACCCATCCTGCAGTGCCAATGAAGGCGACATTAGGATGTCTAACCTCATGGCATCGACACAGTTTTCCATCCCTGTAACCCCATGTGTAATCAAGCCGTGCTGGTCATGGTGTGCAATGGAATTACAAGCGTAACAGAATTAAGATGGAATAAATTAGAAACAAAACCACTACACTTTCCTGGAGGTTTTATTCAAGCTAGTATAGTTGAGATAATGTGCACCCAGAAAATGAGCTCATCCATCATGGACCTTGCTGTGTTGTAATTCAGAATTTCTTCTTGGAGTTATGAAGCTATTACAGTCTGAGTGGCATTGTTGCCAGAGAATGAATCCTCAGAAAACTCTGGGCAGCCCGAGTCAGAGAAACTGCTCCTTGGCTGCTAACCCACTGTGTCTGTGATAGTTCAGCCTGATCCCTGACATTACGCAGCCTGAGTCACATGCTCTTGGAGATTACTTCTACTTTAAGTAAAAAGGTCAAAAGGGGACAGGGAAGCAGGGTAGCTTGGGGTTCCACAGATGCACTCTGGTCAGATGACAAACGAACAGATTAGGGAGAACAGGCCACGTGGGGTGTCCTTCCCTCAGCCAGAAAAAGCCCTCCTTGAGGAAGGCTCACGATTTCCTGAGAAGAGAGTAATGACTATGCCTGTGAAGAAACAAAATGTCCCTACAGTGGGATTTTTGAATCCAGTCATACATAATTGGCAGTAGCCAGTAGAGAGCCTGACACTTCAGGCTTCAATAATATACAGAATTTGGCTCACAGAAGAATTTATGTTAAAATTTTAAGCTAGTTAGACCCCCAAAGTTTGATTAACATTTTCCAAGATTAGGAGAAATCATTGTTTGTATGAGAGTCAGTTTCTCAATTTCTCAGTCATTTCTCAGCAATTTATCTTCTTGAGCTATTACAAAATTCTTAATATATTAATCTACTTGATTTTTATTTTAAATCTCGAGAAATACATTTGATCCTAGGTAATATCTCACAGCAATATTTTTGGATGATGCCTTGGTGCATTGCTTAGTAAACTGAGTCCAGGCTCCACATTATATTAGAGATCATCAGGTGATGTCCTTTCAGCTGGCACATAGAACCCTTCCTTCTTGCCAAGGCAAGTTCTTGGTAAACGTGCAAGTCTCATATGACTAATGAGAGTTGGTTTGGCCCCTAGTGAGATCTGAAGTCCATTAAACCAAAATAAGAATCAGGGTGTCACATCTACCTTGTGAAAGCTCCAAGAACTATTCCTATCTCCAGTACAGAGAAAATGAATTGATGTGTTCCTAGCTTCCCAGTGAATGACTACAGTGGAAAGTATCCTTCCATTTTATACAAACATTATGACAGCATTCTATCCTACCAGCCCATGTGCTAGAAAGTCACCTTTCTCTGAAACTTTGTTTGTTCTCCTTTTATATAAAACTCCAAAACAGAGCTTTCCCATATATCCCCTCTGGCCTTCTCAACACTGCTTTGACCTTCAGGAAAGTTCAGGTGTCATAAGCTCAGCTATCCTCACTGTTGCCCCCCTCTCACCTTCAGTTTCATCTTCTTCAGAAGAGAAAATCTCTCACTTTGGGCCAAAGGTAGCATCTTGATAATGCTTCCTACTTTTTGGTGTGGCTAAATGCAGATACAATGCCCTTCCAGGCTAGGGGTTCCTTACCCCAGGCCCTCAAATCCTGGTTATTTCCGTCTCTGAGCTGCTGTCGTCTGTTGCCATTCTGACAAGCACAGAAGCTTGATGTCGCTGCCACCCCGGGGAGAGCTCACTGCCACCATGAACCTGTTCAAAGCCTCTCCATGTCTCAAAGTTCAGGACCAAATGGATCTCTAGTCCAGAAAGAAGCATTTTCTAAAAGAAAAAACCTACTTCAACCCAACCATTGAGCCCAACAGGTACCCTTGTACCCAATAATTCAAAGTGCTATACTATTGGCCTATTTCGCAAAGTCAGGGGTAGTGTCTTGTACTATTTCTTAGGTACAGGGATCGTTAAGTGCATTCATGCAGCAGTCGGGGTTCAGCCTGTGTCTGGAAATGGATGATGTACTCCATGAAGTTAATTGAGGGAGGTTAGTAAAGGCACCACTCACAAGGGCTGAGCAGGGTTTACAGAAATCAGCAGGGGTTAATGCAGTGTCTGGGGTTAACAACAATGAGGAGCTGTTGCTGCCCATAAATTTGAGGTGAGAAAGGGAGAATGTGTTTCCTAGAACCCAGAAAGAATATGGAGAGAGCTGCTGAACCAGAGTGGTAGGCCTGAACACGCTGGAAGAGAGGAAGCAAGGAAGATGGGCGATAAATAGCCTAACCTCACTCTTCTCCATCTTCCATCTCCTGCCATGGTGCTTCTCAGCACCACCTCACTCATTAAAGCCAGTCCTAGCCAAAAAGCAAGGAAGTTTGTTGCTGCAGTCCATAAAGGTCAGCCTCCCAGCACTACAGAAGGGCAGAGAAGGACAAAAATCAGACCTGAAGGGACAAAAGAAGGTATCTAGCAAAACTAGCTATTATAAAGTGCTTTGATATTTTCTTTAAATTCATTTCTTAAAAGTTTCAAGACATGTTCTAACGTCTGGGTAAGGATTCTATCAATAGATTCACCTGATGTGTCTCTTTGACTCCTCTCTTCATTCACCATGTCAGTGTGGTTGACTCACTTGATTTTTCCTTGGAAATATCTCTTGTGTCTGACCACTTTGATTCCCACTTCCACCCAACTAGTTCCCTTGGCCTGTATGAATACAGTAGCTCTAACACAACATATCCTACCTTGGCCTCACGGAGCAATTAATGCAATCTCCTTAGGGCATAATATCACACCCCTTCTCAGAGCTTCCCATTGTTACAATCCATCTGTCCTTCTTAACTGATTTTCAAGGCCTTCTATAACATGAGCCCAGCTAACTGTGTTTCATCAATTCTGAGACATATTTTTTTAAAGATTTTATTTATCGATTTGTCAGAGAGGGAGAGAGAGAGAGAGAGCGCACACGTGCACGCACAAGCAGGGGGAGCGGCAGGCAGAGGGAGAAGCAGACTCCCCACTGAGCAAGGAGCCTGATGTGGGACTTGATCCCAGGACCTTGGGATCATGATCTGAGCTGAATGCAGACGCTTAACTGACTGAGCCACCCAGGCATCCCTCTAAAACATATTTTTAAAATATAGTAATACATTCTGAAATCAGAGTGCATCTTATGATTGATTGTAATCTTGGCATCTTGGATTCAATGAAATACGGTTCTTTTCTCAGTTCTTGGTCTGTTACAGGATACCTCTGTTCTAGAAAATAGGACCTCCCACTTCACTGTGCTATGACTCATTCTTTCACAGCTCCAAACTTTTGTTCAGACATTTCCCTTCATCAGGGCATCCCTCTCCCCTGCCTCCTTTCCTATACGGGCCCATCTTTGAGGCCCAGCTCAAAGGCCGCCTCCTCAAAGAATGCTTTGTTTACTACCTCCGCTGGAAACAACCTTCCCTTTGAATCCCTTCAGTTCTTTCTTTGTAACTCCAGCAATTCTTATCACATAGTTCCTTTTAGTTTATATACTTGGGTACATATTTGGTCTGTACACAGGACTCCTTGAGTCCTGCAAATTGCTTGAGAAGGCAGCTAAAATTGTGACATTCTGTGAAAGAACGTAAGTTTGCTTCACTAATGCAATCCAGGACATTAGAACAGTCTCTTTAAAATCTCCACAGTACTACTGTTCCAGAACTCATTAAGAGCCCTGCTGTGAACCTCCCTCTACAGATAATATATCATCAGTGAGCCAGAGAGAGGTTTAACACTATGGATCAGCAACACATACTGGGAGACACCCAGCTGGGATGGGGAGCTGCTAGGAGCAGCTGCTCTACTGGCAGGACTCCCTGGCCCTGTTCCTGGCAGTAGCCATTGGAAAGGTCAAGCTCTGAAAAACCATGTTGCTTAGAGATTGCCAGCCTTCTCCACTCTCTATCCTCACAACAGCCATGATGTGAATCCATGATGGGGCTGGGTGGAAGACTCTTGGTTTTTCAATTTACCCTTCCCTCGGGAAATCCAGACTGGACTGGATGTCCAAGAACTCTGGGTTGCCTCCACAGGCACCTACAGGGAGACAATGAAGTGACCTGGCCGTCAGAGGGTGTAGCCTGGGCAAGAGGCCCACATGTTCCCGCCATCATCTGCAGGAGATTCGTCTCCATCACAGCGAATTTTGAACTCTCCCAAGTTCTTTAAATAAATCTTTTCTGCAATACATTCACAAGCCTCTCTCTGCAAACTTTCATGGCCACAAGAAGATAAAAATCTGCTCAAATGCCCTCTTGCTATTGACATGCCATTCTGTGGCTAAATTTAAAATGACTTGTGAAATTTCCTGCTGAGTTCTGCTTCCTAAGGCTAATGCCATTTTCTAAAAGGCCTCACATTAAGCAAACTTTCGAACTTTCCGTGTGTAACCTCTTCAGCCTCAGTCTCTACCAACTGAGGGGGCTTGGTTTGAGAAGCTTAAGGCTTCTGCCAGCTTCCACATAATAACATCTGGTCAGTGCTCTACACAGCTCATTTCCCCTGCACTGGGTGTCTGCATTAATGAGCACAAAGCTCATTGTTCTCCGAGGCAAAATGGTTGTCGTGGTCCTTGAAAGCTTTCCATAGGACATTACTGCTTTCCATGGTTTCACACCAGAAGGCCTTGCATAAAGATCATGATTGTCGAGCTGATTTCACCAAAACAAACCATTTTAAGAATTTTTTTACTTATTAGAAAAGTCATAAGTTTACTACAGAAAATGTAGATGGTATAGTATATTATAAAAAAGGAGATAAGAATTGCTTAAACTCTGACCTCTTGTTAACACTATGGCATATATACTTATAATAATTTTTCCTTTATAGACATACAATTTTTTTAAAAATATTTGATATAGAATTGGAATCACACTTCACAAACTCTTTTTTTTTTAGCTTGTTTTTCTCCCTTAATGATAAATGATTAGCATTTTCCTTTGTCATTGTGTAACAGTTAACAGTGTGGACTCTGGAGCCAGTCTGTCCAGATTTGAATCCTGGCTCTGTCACTTACTGTGTGACCCTTGGACATGTCCTTTAAATGAAACACGTACTTTGGAGGCCGCATTTGTAAATGGGAATAATAATAGTTACTTCACAGTTGTTGTGAATATTTAAGTGAGTCAGCATTTGCCAAGAACTTAGAACACTGTCTTAGGGCTTTATAGTACTAGCCACCACTACGATGACTATTCCTACATTTTGTTCCACCACATCATTTTATTTTTTTTATAATAATTTTTTATTATGTTATGTTAGTCACCATACAGTATATCCTTAGTTTTTGATGTAGTGTTCCATGATTCGGTATTTGCGTATAACACCCAGTGCACCATGCAATATGTGCCCTCCTTAATACCCATCAATGGCCTATCCCAGTCCCCCACCCCCTTCCCCTCTGAAGCCCTCAGTTTGTTTCCCAGAGTCTATGGTCTCTTGGGGTTCATTCCCCCTTCTGTTTACCCCCCCTTCATTCTTCCCTTCCTTCTACCAATCTTCCTGCTATTTCTTATATCCACAACATCATTTTAAAGACTAGATAGGATTACGTTTTTTGGGACATAGCATAATGTATTTATTCAAGGTCCCACTGTTGGATAATTAGAATGTTCTACTGTTTTGGTATTATGAGCAATAGTGCAAACAGACATCCTTCTTCCATTGCATTTGTAACAGGACAGACTATGCACCAAGCAGGGAAGGAAAGGAATATAGTGATAGGAAATGGAAGTACCATGTTTTACTCTCTTTGTTTTGAGCTTGATTGGAGAGGCAGATGACATCAGTACCTCACTTTTGCCTGGAAGGCTGCTGCTTAAAAACTACTCAGACTTTATGGCACCACCCAGGCAAATATCTGATGGTTCTTTCCAGATTGAATCATAGTAATTCAATCCTCAGATTCTGATCAGAGAAGGATCCTTGGCCAGCCATGTCATATACTTCTAGTTCTTCAGGCAACAGCTGTCATAGAATTACTCAGCCCTGTGGGTTCAGTTCCAGGTTAGCCTTGGAGGACACTCCGTGAACTCAGTGAGTCCCTGGAGCCTCCCTCTTTTCTAGTCTGGGGCATATGAAAGTCCTGTTAGAGATGCTCCTGCTCGCTCTTTGAGCTTGATTCCTGTGGCCTTCCTCCCAACACTACTGGGGACAAGCAGAAGGGACCTCTGAGGCCTGATTCCTTGTCCTTAATAATGGGAATGATTATGATGCATTCCGGTAGAATGGGAACAGGATCTCTACAGGTTGAGAGAATTATAGACCTAGAGGTATTACATGGCTTCATAGAACCGCTTTATGCAACAAAACTAGCCAGTGCAGATGAACACTGCCAACAGGCAGCCCTTGCTGGGAAGACAGTGACTCATAAGTTCTCTTTCATGAAGCTGTTCATGGGGAAGCATGTCAAATGCCTATTTCTTACTATCTCTCTGTTAAACGTATCACCAACAAAACTACCTACTTGGCCCTCAGCTTCTCCTAATCAAAAGTTAATAACCTACCTTATTCCAGAAGACTCACAACTTCTGGATTTCTGACTTTATTATCTCCTGAGTTCCCTGGAAAGTTCTGTCCACCTGCTACCTTCAAGGGGCTCTGGATAAATACATTGCCTAGAGAATTTACTTAATATATAGAGACAGGAAATCTCTCCTATAACCTCAACTATCCAATCAACTGGACATTTAACCTGGTACCAGGGGTCTGTGTTTCTGCCAAGTAGGTAGACACCTTAAAATACAAGGATGAGGCCTTTGATACTCAATAGAAATAGCGGCAAAATGGGCAAAATTTGTCTATACTGTTAGAAGTCAGGGAAGTGATTATCCTTAGTAGGGGGGAGAGGTGGAAAGGAGGCTCCTGGGGGCTGGTAACGTAGTCCAGGTTTTGACCTGGGTGCTGGTTACATGGATATGTTCATTTTATGCAAGTTTAATGAACTATAAACTCAAGATAAGTGTACTTTTTGTATATGTCTTGTACTTCAATAAAACAGTTGGGGGATATTGATAAACTGGATTAAATATAGGAATATTCATCTCTGTTATGACTAGTGGCTCTTTCTTATGGCCACCAGATTTAGCAAATAAAAATACAGGATGCCCATTAAATTTCAATTTCAGATAGACAACAAGTAATTTTTTAGCCTAAGTATGTTTCATTCATTATTTGGGATATGTTTATACTAAAAAAGTATTCATTGCTTATGTGAAATTCAAATATAACTGATCATCCTGTATTTAATCTGGCAATCCTAATCCTAAATCTTCTGTTTCATCTTCGATTTAATGAGAAAGTGAGAAAAGGATAGATCTTAAATGAAATATATCAAGGATATATAGTCTTAGAAGAAAATATTAAAATGTGTAAATAAAGTATAGGAGACAGAAATGAGAAGATAAGTGCTCTAGTTTTTCTTTTTCTCTATTACTCCTTCATTTCATACCCCTCTTCTGTTTTCAGTTTCTCTTTCCCACTTTCATGTCAATGAAAAGAGAAATGAGATAAGCCAAAGAAATGAGGTAGTGCCAAAATCTTTTACACTTTCGTTTATTGAGTTTGAATTTGCAACTCTCTTGGTGTTTCCGAAAATTTCAGTCCTGATTTGTCTGTGTTCTTGTTTCTTATTTTTTACTGAACTATTTCCCCTCTTTTTTTACTCTTTTTCAGAACCCTGTAACCTCTGCACAGTTGGAAGTTGAACCCTTCCCAACATAAGCAGTGTTTTTCCTGCCTTTTCTTATCTTTAGGTTTCATAGGCTAAACTCGAAAAATCTATTTGCTATTGATCTCAGAAAGGTCTTTTTTCCCCTTTTCTTTCTGCAACAATATTAACTAATATGCAGCCAGTACATTTCAACTATGCTTCTCACACAATTGGTAGTTTTGAACCAAGTTTTCTGAATTCCGTCTCACTTTCTTTTCTATACTTCCCACTCTTAAAGGTAAAGAAATTCCAGGAGGCGCCTGGGTAGCGCAGTTGTTAAGCCTCTGTGTTTGGCTCAGGGCATGATCCCAGTGTTTTGGGATCGAGTCCCACCTCGGACTCCTCTGCTGGGAGCCTGCTTCTTCCTCTCCCACTCCCCCTCCTGTGTTCCCTCTCTCGCTGGCTGTCTCTCTGTCACATAAATAAATAAAATCTTTAAAAAAAACAAAAAGGTAGAGAAATTCCAGTACAAGTTATTTAGTACAACTAGGCTCTGTCAGTAAATGGAATCGAGTCTCAAAGGTTTTGTGCTTTGACACATTTTCAGTACATAGATATGGATGCAATAAAATGAAATTATTTCCTGCTTCCCCCAAAAGCTTCCAAGTCATGATTTAATACGACCAAGAGTGTTACCACTTTATTTAGACCAAAATTCTTAAGTCAGAAATGATTTTAATATCCTTTCATTTAAACAATAAGTACCTCTCTGAAAACACTTGAGGGGAGAGGCACCTGGCTGGTGCAGTCACTTAAGCCTCTGACTCTTAGTTTCGAATCAGGTCCTGATCTCAGGGTCTTGAGATCCAGCCCCCACATTGGGCTTCACGCTCAGTGCAGAGTCTGCTTGAGTTCCTCTCTCCCTCTCCCTCTGCCCCTGCCCCCCACTTGCTCTTGCACTCTCTCTCTCTCAAATATAAAAATAAATAAATAAAAATAAAACACTTAAGGGGAGGATTAAAGGGAGGAAGGAAGTTACATCCACATCAAGGAAAGATGATAATGTGTTTCAACAGCCCACACTTGAAACCATTGTGTAAAGGCTGGTCAATTAATCTTTCAAAATTTGGTTTGTTTTCTGCAATGTTGTCAATTAATGTATATTTCTGATTAAATCACTTCATTAATCATTGATCTAGTCTTTTCTAAGCGACTCCAGGCAAAACTTTTCATGTTTTTCACACAGTTGATGCGAGTGACTGGTTATCTTGTGGTCATGGAGACTAAAACTTTTAAAAAACATATATATTAATGAATGTGTGTGTGTGTGCATGCGCACATACACATTAATTCTGTGTTAATAAGTGTTACTGTTATCAATTACCTTTGTGGAGAGAGAGGGAGAGAGAGGAGGAGGGCAGAATGATAAAACCTATTATGCGCAGAGAATTAAAAAATACAGAAGGATAAATTAGCATGAAAATATCATAAATGAGGCCAAAATATTAATTTTTATGGAACAGTATTAGCATAGATATATAAATCAACTAGCTCTGAAAAGGTCCATTAATCAATAAATGACTTAAATAATTGCAGGATGTTTAACAACTCTAATAGTGTTTTCAGCTCTAATAGCTCCCCTGCAAAAGCAATGGTGACATTTAGCAGCTAAATAAGCTTCCAGGAATGTGCTGAGTTGTTACCAATTACTTACCAAATACTTGCTTTTTTGTCCCTAACATTTCTGTAACATTCAAAAGTCTTCAAAATCTGTCCCTACCTACTGTTCCAACATTTTCTCCCACAATCCATTCACCTGCCTTGAGTTATTTCTGAGTAGGTCTTTTTATTGGTTCCTAGATCAGTGTCTCTGTACCCTGGGGGATGCCAGAATATCACCTTACTCACTTTCTCCCCGCTGTCCCAAATGCCCAGCTCAAAACCCCCCATATTCATTAAACTATATCTGCCTTCTGTAGCCCACAGCCATCCTTTCTTTTGCCTGGCTATATTATTAAATTATGGTATATACCACTAATGTGGTATTTTATTACATACTAGCTTATTCCAGCTTCTGTAGTGTTTTCTTAGAGTTATTTAATATGCACGGGCATATGAACATACTTTTACAAACTATAAAACATCATACCAATGTAAATATATTACTGTCTTCATTAACTAGTTTTTAGCCTCCCTGAGATGGGAATTACACATATATTTTCATATGACATCTAGGAAAGCAGAATATACTCCATAGCCCCTCAATAAATAATTTCTGATGAGTAAATGCATGGAAGGCCACCCAAACTGGAGCTAAACTACCAAAGTTTGCTTTTTACCTCTCTGAATTTGAACTATTTAATCTCCGTGCTTCAGTTTCCTTATCTGTCCAATGAGGCTAATAATGATATTTACTTCATAGAGTTGCTTTGAGAATTAAATGAATTCATATTTACATGTAAAGTGCCTAAAACAGCTTATCTAATACCTAGCGAGTACTTAATAAATATCAGCTTTTGAATGAATGAATGAAACTGAGTGTCTCGCAATAAAAGTCTAGAGAAAACAATAGCTACTTTTCGTTATTCCTGGAACTATGATTATAAAATAACGTGTAGTACATAAGAATGTTAAGGGAGGGGCGCCTGGGTGGCTATGTTGGTTAAGCATCTGATTCTTGGTTTCGGCTCAGGTGATGGTGTCCGGGTTGTGGGGTTGAACCCCGAGCAGTGCTCCCTGCTCAGTGGGGAGTTTGCTTGCAGATTCTCTCCCTCTGCACACACACTCTCTCTCAAATAAATAGATCTTTAATTTAAAAAAATGGTAAAGGAAATCAGTATATCTCTAAGATGTAAGTCATAATGATTTATTCCTGGAGAGATTTTTCAGAGTGAAGTTTGTATTCTGTATTACTGATTTTTTAAATTAATTCTAATATAGTTAATATACAGCATTGATTTAGTTTCAGGTGTACAATATAGTGATTCAACAATTCTATACATTACTCAGTGCTTATCGCAATGAGTGTACTCTTAATCCCCCTCACCTATTTCAGCCACCCCCTCACCCAACTTCCCTCTGGTAACCCTCTGTTTGTTTTCTAGAGTTAACAGTCTGTTTTTTGGTTTGTCTCTTTTTGTCCCCTTTGTTCATCTGTTTTGTTTCTTAAATTCTACATATAAGTAAAATCATATGGTATTCGTCTTTCTCTGACTGACTTATTTCACTTAGCACTATACCCTCTAGATCCATCCATGTTGTTGAGAATGGCAAGGTTTCATTCTGTTTTTGGCCAAGTAGTATTCAGTCGTATGTATGTGTTCTTTAACCATTCATCTATCGATGGACACTTGGATTACTGCCCTATGTTGGCTATTGTAAATAATGCTGCAGTAAACAGGGGAATATATATCCCCTCAAATTAGTGTTTTTGTATTCTTTGGGTAGATACCCAGTAGTGTGATTTCTGGATCATAGGGTGGTTCTGTTTTTTAAGTTTTTGAGGAATCTCCGTACTGTCTTCCAGAGTGACTGCACCAGTTTGCAGTCCTGCCAATGGTGCACAAGGGTTCGTTTTTCTCCAGTGAGAGAGGGAACACAAGCAGGGGGAGTGGGAAAGGAAGAAGCAGGCTCATCGCGGAGAAGCCTGATGTGGGGCTCAATCCCATAACGCTGGGATCACGCCCTGAGCCGAAGGCAGACACTTAACTGCTGTGCCACCCAGGCGCCCCCTGTTACTGGTTTTTTATTTGCAACTACCATTAGGTTTTCATATAATATCTTCTGCATATAGCAGTCAACAAAAATTGATGGTCACTTAAGTTTGAACCCATTCTTTACACCTCCCCTCCCCATGTTTTAGGTTAATGTTGTCATACTCTATATCTTTTCATTTTGTGAGTCCCTTGACTGATTTTTACAGATATACTTCTTTTTATTGCTTTATGTGCTTCCTGCTTTTTTTACTCTTACTTGTGGCCTTTCCTTTCCACTCAAAGAGTCCTCTTTAACATTTCTTATAAATGTAAAGATAATAAACTCCTTTAGCTTATGTTTGTCTGAGAAACTCTTTGTTTCTCCTTCTATTCTGAATGGTAGCCTTGCTGGATAGAGTATTTTGGCTGCAGACTTTTCCTTCCAGCACTTTGAACATATCATGCCACTTTCATCTGGCCTGCAAAGTTTCTGCTGAAGAATCCACTGATAACCTTATGGAGTTTCTCTTGTATGTAACTGTCTTCTCAGTAGTTATAAAACTAGTTTTTGCCATTTTAATTACTATGTGTCTTAGTGTGGACCTCCTTGGGTTGATTTTGTTTGGGGATCTCAGTGTTTCCTGGATCAGGATATCTGTTTCCTTCCCCAGATTAGGGAAGTTTTAGCTATTATTTCTTCAAATACATTTTCTGCTCCCTTTTCTCTCTCTTCTTTTTCTGAGATCCCTATAATGTGAGTGTTTCTATGCTTAATGGAGTTGCTGAGTTCCCTAAGTCTATTCTCGTTTTTTATAATGTTTTTTCTCTCACCTGCTCAGCTTCTCTATCTTCCATTGTTATTTCATTCCACTGCTTCCTCTAGCCTGCTATTTATTCCAGTGTATTTTTAATTTCATTTATTGTGTTCTTCATCTCTGATTGGTTCTTTTTTGTGTTTTCTATCTCTTTACTAAGGGTTTCACTGATGTGTCCTCCACTCTTTTCTCAAGTCCAGTGAGTATGTTTATGATCATTACTTTAAATTCTCTATTGGGTGTATTACTTATATCTGTTTTGCTTAGGTCTCTTGCTGTGGCTTTGTCCTTTCTTTCATTTGGGGCACATTCCTCCATCTCCTCATTTTGTCTAACTCCTTGTGTCTGTTTCTATGTGTTAGGGAAGTCAGCTACATCTCCTGTTCTTAAAAGTAGTGGGTGGGGCACCACACTTTTAACAAGGTGTTGCTTTGCCAGTTGTATGTGACTCTGTGGAGACCAGGGCTGGCCCCCCAATCTGCAGAGCATACATGGGCAAGGTACACAGTTTAAACAAGAAGCATGCTTCATGGGAGGTGATGGGGCACCACCAGTACTGAAGGTCCACAAGGTGCAGAGTAGGGAGATTCAGTGTTGGCAAAGATTGTACCAGTCTTCTGGTAGAGGAGACCTGCAGCAACAGGACTGAGGCAGGTATGGCTGGAGGGGCTGGGTCACAGTGTAAGCAAGTTAGGTAATGAATGCTGGCACAGCACTGGTTCCTGCAGGTGACTACATGTTTATGCTGAGTGGGAGAGAAATGGTGCCTGCCAGCTCCTTTGTCCTGGAGGCATCTCCCAGCAAAATCTGTCCCTCTGGGACATACTCTGGAATTAGTAAATAACTCTGCCTCCCATATGTACCAGGCATTTTTCAAACTGCTGCTTCTATGCTGTGTCACCATAGGCTGTTTTTTGTGCTGTCTCTTTAAGGGCAAGGACTCAGTTTCCTATCACCCTCCAGGCTCTCCCAGAGACTTTAAAAATTCCAGGCTTTTAGTCCCAATGATTGTAAGAACTCATGAAATTTGGCCCCTCTGGTTTTCAGAGCTAAATGCTATGGAATTCGTCTTCCCCATGGCAGCTCTCCAGTGTGAGGGTCTGGTGTGAGGGTCTGTTTCTCTCCCCTCTCCATACCCAGGGCTCCCTCCCTCAAATGACTTGTAAGTCCATTTAGCTCCCCATATCTCCACCCTTCCTACTCTCTTTGATGTAGACTTGGGTCATTTTCTGGGTTATTTACACTGATGTGAGTGTTATCTATTTGGTGGGACAAATTGAGCTTAGGGTTCTCGTACTCCACCATCTTCCCTCTTACTTTGTATTTTTTTAAATAAAAAATCATATAAGGCTTATATAAAAGAGATTTTAGTACACTCATTTTTCTAGATATCACATTACTTTTAGATCTGAATAAATATTATTGCTGAACATTCCTGAACTGGGTTTATATTGTTTAGAAGATAGTACTTTAAACAACAATTATTTCTGCATGATTTGTTTTTCATATCTGTGTTTAACTACTTTCGTGTGTATATATGGGTTAATTTTGAAGTAGAAATTGACAATAACAGCTTTATGATGAACTTCTTAAAACATTTGTTTCTAAAATTTTATCAAAACATTTAGCTTGCCAAGGTTAATTTAACAAGTTAAATATTTGTTTTTACCAAATTTTTGTGATTAGAAAACAATTCTCTGTCACAAGCACACACACAATAGTGTAAAAAAGATTTCCAGCACTGATGATTTACACATAGATCAATCTTAAATCATTTCAAGTAATTTTTATTGCTCTGTGGAGCCATCTGCTGGTCAATGGTGTTTTATGTATGTATATATAAAAGTCTATGTATATGTTTTTCTCTGAATGGATAAAGTCAGCCTCTAATTAGATGAGGTACTTCCCATAAAGTATAGCTAGGAATTTGTGACTCAAACAAAACCTGCTGGGGATATTCTTCTGGATATAAGTAATGAGAGCAATTTGATAATAGGATAATGGAGAAAATAATCACATTGAGAAAAGGAATAGATACTATATTTTGGGGAATTGTTTCATTTTTCAAGAATTTGTAAACTTTCTGCTAATAGGATAGAAAAATACGTATACATTTGTATACATACATTCATGTATATACATTATATATATATAATTTTTGAAAATCTATATAGATCAATACCTTTCTACTTATTAAAATTAATAAGGTAAACCAAAAAGTTGTATTTGTTATTCTTTGGTATGGGAACTATATTTTTATCACTTTTAATTAACTGTGAATTCATAGCCTTTTACAGTTTTAACTTGTTTCAATTAGCCATTATTGTTATCACTTTTTTTTTTGCTTAAATATTCACAACCTGTTCAGGGCAAGTTCTCTTGTGTAGTTTCTTTTGTCTTCTAAACAATTCTACCCTTGCATCCTTGATTTCTGGCCAACAGCCTGATATTTCAAATGCAACATCATTTTTCCTGCCCCCAAATTATGAGGTCAACTATCCTATAAGAAACCTGGCTCATTTTAATGGAGAATAGCATAAGAGATTAAAATTTGGGTGCTCAAGTTACCCACATGAGATTTGGTTATGGGCAAGAATGGTATTGTTGATGCTGGTATTGCTTTTGACAGACCTAGGTAAATAAATATTTTTAAGGTTATGCATATACATTGACTTTTGCCCAATTTGATATTGGGCAAAACATTATTATGTTTCTCTACTTTATTTTTTTTTTTGTAGTATTTTTTTTTCTTACCACCATGACATTCCCTCATGTAATTTAACTTGCCATCTTTGGTAGATATTTATATTAGTTCTGAGCTTTTTGCCTTCAACAAATCTGCAATGGGATCATTACAAATATAGTTTACACATTCCCATGATTCTTTTTTTTTTTAAGATTTTATTTATTTATTCGACAGAGATAGAGACAGCCAGCGAGAGAGGGAACACAAGCAGGGGGGAGTGGGAGAGGAAGAAGCAGGCTCCTAGCGGAGGAGCCTGATGTGGGGCTCGATCCCATAACGCCAGGATCATACCCTGAGCCAAAGGCAGACGCCCAACCGCTGTGCCACCCAGGCGCCCCTCCCATGATTCTTACCTCAGAACAATCTGCTTGACATTTTTAATGTGTATTGCCAAAATTCAGAGGGCCTAGGTTGTTCCTGAATAGAATTTATTGGGATGGTATGAAAAGAGCACAGGGCCAAGAGGTAAACGAGTGCAAAATACCAAACTCTACTTAAATCACTTGACCTCATTGTGTCTCAGTTTCCTCATTTGTAAAAGTACGATAGTTAACCTTTACAGCCGAGTCTAGCAGTTTTAAATATGCTTTTTTTTTTTTTAAAGATTTTATTTATTTATTTGACAGAGACAGAGACAGCCAGCGAGAGAGGGAACACAAGCAGGGGGAGTGGGAGAGGAAGAAGCAGGCTCATAGCAGAGGAGCCTGACGTGGGTCGATCCCACAACGCCGGGATCACGCCCTGAGCCGAAGGCAGACGCTTAACCGCTGTGCCACCCAGGCGCCCCTTAAATATGCTTTTATACCAATTTCCTTTCCATCCTACTGCACAGGAAACTGTTTCATAGGTTAATTAAAGTAACTGTAAATACTTTGAACAATGCAGAACAGGCTGTAGGACTGGAAGAGACAGATTGTCTCTTGACCATCCTTGGTTCATGTTTCCACTCAGCCAAAGCTGCCTGATTCTTACTCATGCCTCCTGACTCTTGACCTCTTTAAGCACTCACCTTGTAATGATATTTTATAACTTTTATTCTTGCTTCTGTATAGTACTGTGTGCTGATAACATTAAGCTGACCCCTTGGCAAGGAAGTTTAAATAGAACCTGGCAATTTCTGGAGGTCTTTATTTTGTATTACACCAAATAGCTGAGTTAGTAACTTTGAGTAAGCCAAGCAGTAACAGAGAATAATGGGAAAATGTTGAGTCAGCCTTACTTTATTTTTTTTAAATGTTCATTAATTTTATTGCAAGCACAGTAAAGTCATGTTTTTCTCAGATTGAAAGCGGTGTCTCTGATGTCAAAGCCAGTGCTAAGTGGACTCTCAACAGGATGGCTACAGTTTTTGTTGCTTCATTGCCCATAAACAGCTCCTGCAGACGTTCTCAAACCAGGGTTAGGTAAAAACTTTCCATCATATGGGTTAGTGAGTGTCTGTGACATGTTTAACTACCGTTCTTGATGTTTCATGTTGTAGTCTCACATTTAGAATCCATATTCCCTAAGATCATGGCTTTTCCTAGCTGATTATTTGCTTATTGGTATTCTCACCTGGAACTTGTGTGTGATAAGTTTCACATCATTTTGCTCTTCTTGGTTCATATCTGATTTTTTCGTTTCATTCTTCGATGTTCTCTGTTGGTTTGGGTCTCTGTCTACTATTTCATAGGCATTTCCTCCACAGTTCTTCAGAGTCTTAACACTTCATTTAACCATGTTTACATTTAAACAACAACAACAAAACTTTTAAACCATTAAGCAAATACTTTCAAAATGTATAAAAGTCACCACGTAAGTAAATAAATACTCAGAAACAAATGCAGTTTTATAAATACTTTTATGTGCTGTATTAAGTTGACAATAAGTGCTGTGGAATTTTCTAAAATTAATTTTAAAAATATGAAGCAAACCAATGCTTCAAGATATATATAATTCCTCTAAAGAATCACTACTTGTCATCAGTTTGTAAATTAACAGCCACAGTGATTCCTCCATCCTTATGCATTTTCAGTGGAAATGAACCCATAAAATCTTATCTGAGCTTCAGTATTTCTTCCATCTATAAAATGGGAATATTAGTTGTACCTGCCTCATCAGTTTATTGTGAAGATTTAAAAAAGCATGCATATGAAACACTTAGCACTACGCTCAGTCAATAAAAACAATAAGATGTTTTTACTCCTATTTGTAATAAAAATTGAGGGAAAAAATCAGGTTCTGACTACCACAAACCCTCTTTCATAACTGCTCCTGATAAAGGCTAATCTCATGACAGATATGCTGGTGATGGTAACAGAAGCAGGAGAACTCACTGCCTTTCCAGAGCCACATGCCGCTGCCCTGCAAATGGATCTCATTGTTAAGCTGACTCTCTCTTGTACCTTCATGGTCAAAAACATGGTTGAGGAAAGAGAAAACAGGAAAAATTGACTTTCTTATCTTTTTGATAATAGTCATTCTAAGAGGCGTGACGTGATAGTTCATTGTGGTTTTGATTTGCATTTCCCTGAAAATTAGTGATGTTGAGCCACTTTTTATGAACTTGTTGGCCACCTGCATTTCTTCTTTGAAAAAATGTCTAGTTGAGTCCTCTGCCCATTTTTAATAAGATTGGTTTTTGCTATTGAGTTGTATAAGTTCCTCATATATTTTGGATATTAACTCCCTATCAGAGAAAAGGTTTACAAGTGTTTTCGCCCATTTTGTAGTTTGCCTGTTCCTTTTGTTGATGGTTTCTGTGCAGAAGCCTTTTCATTTGATTTGGTCCCACTTGTTGCTTTTTGCTTTTGTTCCTTTTACTTTTGGGGTCATATCCAAAAAATTATTGCCAAGACCCATATCAAGGAGCTTTTCCTCTATTTTCTTCTAGAAGTTTTACGGTTTATGGTTTTATATTTAAGTCCTTAATCCAGTTCAAGTTAATCTTTGTGAGTTGTATAACATAGGAATCCACTATTATTCTTTTGCATGTGGATATTCCAGTCTTCTCAACACCATTTATTGAAGAAACAATCTTTTCCCCATTGAGTATTTTTGGATCCTTTGTCCTATATTAGCTGAGCCCATGCACATGGGTTTATTTCTTTTTTTTTTTAAAGATTTTATTTATTTATGCGACAGAGAGACAGCCAGTGAGAGAGGGAACACAGCAGGCGGAGTGGGAGAGGAAGAAGCAGGCTCCCAGCGGAGGAGCCCGATGTGGGACTCGATTCCGGAACGTGGGGATCACGCCCTGAGCCGAAGATGCTTAACGACTGAGCCACCCAGGCGCCCCACATGGGTTTATTTCTATACTCTGAATTCTGTTAATTGATCTATGGATCTGTCTTTATGCCAGTACCATACTGTTTTGATTATTATACCTTTGTAATATAGTGTGAAATCAGGAAGTTTAAAGCTTCCAATTTGTTCTTTTTTACCTATTCATAGTCTTTTGAGGTTCCATACAAACTTTAGAATTGTGTTTTCTATTTCTGTGAAAAAAAATGCCTTTAGAATTTTGATAGGGATTGCATTGAATAAGGCCATTTTAACAATATTAACATTTCTTTTTTTCAATTTTTAAAAATTTTAAAAAACTAAAAAATGTTATTTAAATTTTTTAAATTTTTTATTTAATTTTTAAATATTTTAAATTATTTTTATTTTTATTTTTTTATTTTTGAAAGAGAGAGAGCAAGAAAGAGCAGGGAGGGGGTAATAGGAGGGGCAGAAAGAGAGAGAAAATCCTAAGCAGACTCCACACCCAACGTGGAGTCTGACACAGGACTCAATCTCTTGACACTGAGATCATGACCTGAGCCAAAATCAGGATTCATTTGCTTAACCTACCAAACCACCCAGGTGCCCTAATATTAACATTTCTGATCCATGAACACATGATATCTTTCTATTTATTTGTATCTTCCTAAATTTCTTTCATTAACATCTTATAGTTGTCAGTGTACAGATCTTTTACCTCCTTAGTAAAATTTATTTCTAAGTATTTTATTGTTTTTGATGCTATTGTAAATGGGACTGTTTTCATTATTTTTTTTTGGATAGTTCATTGTTATGGTATAGAAGTGCAACTGATTTTTTGCATATTGACTTTATGTTCTTAAGTTTACTAAATTTTTAAAATTCTAACAGCTTTTTGGTGCAGTCTTTAGGATTTTCTATGTACAAGTTCATATCATCAGCAAAGACCATTTTACTTCTTCTTTTCCAATTTAAAAGCTTTTTCTTTTTCTTACCTAATCTCTCAGGCTAGGACTTCCAGTACTATGAAGAATAGAAGTGGTGAGAGTGGGCACCCTCGCCTTACTCCTGATCTTAGAGGTAAACCTTTCAGTCTTTCACCATTGAATATGACATTAACTATGGATTTGTCATATGTGGTCTCCATTATATGGCGGTATGTTCCTTCTATACCTGGTCTGTTGAGAGTTTTTATCATGAAACAATGTTGAATTTTCTCAAATGCTTTTTTGCATCTATTGAGATGATCATGTTATTTTTATCTTTCATGTTATTAATGTAGTGTATCACATTCATTGATTTACATATATTAAATCATCCTTGCATCCCAGGAATAAATCCCACTTGGCCATGGTGTACAATCATTTTAATATGTTCTTAACTCTAGATCCAGCCATCCATGTTGTTGCAAATGGCCAGATTTCATTCTTTTTCATGGCTGAGTAGTTTTCAGTTGTATGTATGTGTTCCTTCATTCATTCATCTGTCGATGGACACTTGGGTTACTTCCATATCTTGGCTATTGTAAATAATCCTGCAATAAACAGGGGAGCATATATCCCCTCAAATTAGTGTTTTTGTATTCTTTGGGTAAATACCCAGTAGTGTGATTTCTGGATCATAGGATTGTTCTGTTTTCTAAGTTTTTGAGGAATCTCCATACTGTCTTCCAGAGTGACTGCACTAGTTTGCAGTCCCACCAACACTGCACAAGGGTTCCTTTTTCTCCACATCCTTACCAATACTTGTTGTTTCTTGTATTTTTGATTTAGCCATTCTGACAGGTGTGAGGTGATATCTCATTGTGGTTTTGATTTGCATTTCCCTGATGAGGAGTGATGTTGAGCTTCTTTTCATGTTTCTGCTGACCATCTGTCTGTCTGTCTTTGGAAAAATGTCTATTTATGTCCTCTGCCCATTTTTAGATTGGATTATTTGGGGTTTTTTGTGTTGATTTGTATAAATTCTTTATACATTTTGGATATAAACACCTCATCAGATATATGATTTGCAAATATCCTCTCCCATTCAATAGGTTGTCTTTTAGTTTTGCTGATTGTCTCCTTTGCTGTGCAGAAGCTTTTCATTTGTATGTGGTCTCAATAGTCTAATTTTGCTTTTGTTTCCCTTGCCAAAGGAGACATATCTAGAAAAATGTTGCTACAGCTGATATCAAAAAGATAACTCCATTTGGAGTTTATCTTTATATGTGGTGTAAAAAANGCCTACCTTTTCTTCTATGAATTTTATGGTTCAGGTATCACATTCAGGTCCTTAATCCATTTGGAGTTTATCTTTATATGTGGTGTAAAAAAGTGGTCCAGTTTCATTCTTTTGCAAGTAACTCCACATTTTCTAACACTAGTGTTGAAGAGATTGTTGGGTTTTTTTTCCCCATAACATAGTCTTGCCCCCTTTGTCAATAATTAGTTGACCATATAATCATGGGTTTATATTATACTCTCCTGTCCCATGGATCTCTGTGTCTGTTTTTGTGCCAGTACTATACTACTTTGATTCCTACAGCTTTGTATTATATCTTGAAATCTGGGATTGCGATGTTTCCAGTTTTATTCTTCTTTTCCAAGATTGCTTTGGCTATTCAGAGTCTTTTGTGGTTCCATACAAATTTTAGGATTATTTGTTCAATGTTCCGTAAAAAAATTCTGTTGGTATTTTGATATGGATTGCATTAAATTTATAGATTGTTTTGAGTAGTGTGGACATTTTTTAAATATTTGGTCTTCTAATCCAGACTATGGAAGGTCTTTCCATTTCTTTATGTCATCTTCAATTTCTTTCATCAGTGTTTTATAGTTTTCGCACTACAGGTCTTTTACCTTCTTGGTTAAGTTTATTCCTAGGTATTTAATTATTTTTTGTGCGATTGTAAATGACATAGTTTTCTTTTTTTTTTTTTAAAGATTTTATTTATTTATTCAACAGAGATAGAGACAGCCAGCGAGAGAGGGAACACAAGCAGGGGGAGTGGGAGAGGAAGAAGCAGGCTCATAGCGGAGGAGCCTGATGTGGGGCTCGATCCCATAACGCCAGGATCACGCCCTGAGCCGAAGGCAGACGCTTAACCGCTGTGCCACCCAGGCGCCCCTAGACATAGTTTTCTTAATTGCTCTTTCTGCTGCTTCATTATTGGTGTATAGAAATGCAATGGATTTCTGTACATTAATTTTGTATCTTGCCACCTTACTGCATTCATTTATCAGTTCTAGTAGTTTTTTGATGGAGTCTTTAGGGTTTTCTATATATAGTATCATGTCATCTGCAAATAGTGAGAGATTTACTTCTTCCTTACCAATATGGATGCCTTTTATTTCTTTTTGTTGTCTGATTGCTGTGGCTAGGACTTCCAGTAGTATGTTGAATAAAAGTAGTGAGAGTAGACGTCCTTGTCTTTTCCTGACCTTAGGGGAAAAGCTCTCAGTTTTTCCTTATTGAGTATGATGCTAGCTGTGGGTTTTTTATGTGAGGCCATTATGATGTTAAGGTGTGTTCCCTCTAAACCTACTTTGTTGAGGGTTTTTATCGTGAATGGATGTTGTACTTTGTCAAATGTTTTTTTCTTCATCTAATCAAATGATCATATGGGTTTTGTCCTTTCTCTTGATGTGATATATTATGTTGATTGATTTGTGAATATTGAACCACCCTTGCATTCTGGGAGTAAATCCCACTTGATCGTGGTGAATGTTTAATATATTGTTGGAATGAGTTTGCTAATATTCTGTTGAGGATTTTCGCATCTATGTTCATCAGAGATATTGACCTGTAATTCCTTTTTTTGTAGTGTTTTTATCTGGTTTTGGTAGCAAGGTAATGCAAGCCTCACAAAATGAAATTTGAAAGCTTTCCTTCTTCTATTTTTTGAAAAAGTTTGAGAAGAATAGGTATTAATTCTTCCTTAAATGTTTGGTAGAATTCATCTGTGAGGCCGTCTGGTCCTGGACTTGGTTTTTTGGGAATTTCTTGATTACTGATCCAATTTCATTGGTAGTAATCAGTTTGTTCAAATATTCTGTATCTTCTTGATTCAGTTGTGGAAGGTTATATGTTTCAAGGAATTTATACATTTCTTCTAGGTTGTGCAGTTTGTTGGCATATAATTTTTCATAATATTATCTTACAATCCTTTGTATTTCTGTGATGTCAGTTATTATTTCTCCTCTTTCTTTTCTGATTTTATTTTGAGTCCTCTCTCTCCCTCTCTTTTTTTAATAAGGCTAGCTAAAGGTTTATCACTTTTGTTGATCTTTTCAAAGAATCAGCTCCTGGTTTCATTGATCTTAATTCTGGGTTTTTGTTTTTTTGTTGCTGTTTTTACTTTCTATATCATTTATTTCTGCTCTAATCTTTATTATTTCCTTCCTTCAACTGGTTTAGGGTTTTGTTTGTTCTTCTTTTTCTAGATCCTTTAAGTGTAAATTTACATTGCTTATTTAAGATTTTCCCTGCTTCTTGAGCTAGGTAGGCCTGTATTGCTATAAAATTTCCTCTTAGGAAATATAAAATTTCCTCTTTCCATTTTTGCTGCATCCCAAAGATTTTGGACCATAATGTTTTCATTTTCATTTGTCTCCCTGTGTTTATTTATTTCCTCTTTGATTTCTTGATCGACCCATTCATTATTTAGTAGCATGTTATTTAATCTCCATGTATTTGTGCTCTTTCCACATTTTTTCTTGTGGTTGATTTCTAGTTTCATATCATTGTGGTTGGAGAAGTTGCACAGTATACCTTAGATCTTTTTGAATTTGTTGAGACTTGTTTTGTGGCCTAATATGTGATCTATTCTAAAGAATGTTCCATATGCTCTTGAAAAGAATATGTATTCTGCGGTTTTATTATGGAATGTTCTGAACAAATTTCTTAGATCCATGTGGTCCAATGTGCTATTCAAAGCCACTGTTTCCTTGTTGATTTTCTGTGTGGATGATTTATCCATTGTTGGAAGTGGGGTGTTAAAGTTCCCTCCTATTCTTGTATTACTACTGATTACTTCCATTATGTTCATTATTAGCTGCTTTATGTATATGGGTGCTCCCATGTTGGATGCATACTTATAATTGTTACATTTTCTTATTGGATTGTTTCATTTATGATTGTGTGGTTTACTTCTTTGTCTCTTATTACAGTCTTTGTTTTAAATTCCATTTTGTCTGACATAAGTATTGTTATCGCAGATTTCTTTTCACTTCTATTTGCAGGATAGATGTTTTTGCATCCCTTCAACCTGCATGTCTCTTTGGGTCTGAAATGAGTCTCTTGTAAGTAACATATCAGTGGGTCTTGCTTTTTATCATTCAGTCACCCAATGTCTTTTGATTGGAGCATTTAGTCCATTAACATTCAAAGTAATTATTGACAGGTATGTACTTACTGCCATTTTGTTACTTGTTTTGTGGTTGTTTTTGTACTTCTTCTCTGTTCCTTTCTTCTTCTACTTCTCTAATGATTTATGGGTTTCTTTAGTGATATACTTGGATTCCTTTCTCTCTTTTCTTACGTATCTATTACTGGTTTTTTATTTGTGGTTACCACTAGGTTTGTATATATAACATCTTATGCATGCAGCATAAGTTGATGGTCAAATAAGTTTGAACCTATTCTTTCCCATAAGTGAGATCCTCCACCATTCTCAAGTCCATAAATATCTTTATGACCATTATTTTAAATTCTCTATCAGATATATTGCTTAGTTCTGTTTCATTTAACTCTCTTGCTGTGATTTTGTCCTGTTCTTTCATTTGGGACATACTCCTGTGTCTCCTCATTTTGTCTTAACTCTGTCTATTTCTATGTGTTAGGAAATTCAGCTTTTGTCTCCTGATTGAAAGTAGTGACCTAATGAAGAAGAGATCCTATAGTGCAGTGTCCCCTGTTCACCAGAACCTGGCACTTCAGGAGTAAGTTATGTTGCTGTGTGTGCCCTACTATTGTGGTTGAGCTGCATTTGCCCTCAGGCCAGTTGGCTACAATGACCCTCTCTGCCTATTGTGGGTAAGGTATGGTCTCTGTGCTAGTAAGGATCAAATCTAGGGCCACGTTGGGCTTGTTGTTGGATCAGACCAGATGCCTGCCTTCAGCTTGTTTGCCCAAACTGCTGTTGCATTGAACTGCGGGGCACTCTCCCTGTGATGTCCCCTGAGAGGCGGGCAGAGCCTACAGTCAGACAAGATGTCTGCCCCTAGTCTGTTGGGGTTGCAGTGACCCTCAACTATGGAACACTGTAGTTTGTGCTGCCCCCTGTGAATTTTTTGTTGGTATGCAGGGTTAGCAGTCAGATCCGATGTCTGTCCCTAGCCCACCATTGGGGCTGCAGTCAAACTCATGTGTGTAATTATCTTCCCTTCTCCCCAGGGCAAGAGTCACTTTGGAGTGGGGCTGGTCCCTGTTGGGGCTGCTTACAGAATGAGATAGGCCAGGCACCACTTTGGAAGGGCTCCTGCCAAGTGGGGCAGGTTGGAGGGAGCAGGACCACAGGTGGGGACAGGGCATGGTGTTACCAAACTAGGTAGTGAATATCTGCACTGGATCCCACTGATGTCCATGTATCTAGGCTGGAGGGCAGAGGAGGGAAATGGTACCCACCAGCTCTTTTGTTCTTGGAGACATCTCCTAAAAATCTCTGTCCCTCCAGCACACATTCTGATATAAGTAAATAAATTTTCCTACATACCCCAGGTGCTTTCAAACTGCTACTTCTATTTTGTGTCTTGGTGGGATTGTTTGTTATGCTGTCTCTTTAAAGGGAGGGGACTCAGTTTCCTATCACCCTCTGGCTCTCCTGGAGCTGAGCCCACTGATTTTTAAAGTTCTCAGAGTTAAGCCCCACTGATGGTAAAAATTTGTGTAGTTAAGCCCCTCTGGGTTTCAAAGCCAAATGTTATGAGGACTTTATCCAGTGCAGGTTCCCTGTGTCTCAGGTATCCCTTCTCTGTTTTTATGGTGTTTCTCCCATTGGTGGTTAATCTTGCAGATTAGTTTGGTTCCCAACCGGGACTCTGACCTTCCTATCATTTTTGATGGGGCTTCCCCTTTACAATTAACTATGCAGAGTCTGTTCTGCCAGTTTTTGGTTCATTTTTCTGGGTTATTACACTGATGTGTGGGTCTGTAGTCTAGGTGTATTCATGGGATGAGGTGTACCTGGGATCCTCCTACTCGGCCATCTTTCCAGGTGGCTGTTGGGAGTTCTTTGATTACTCTTTCAATCCTCTAATTTTTTATTGGTCTGTTCAGGCTTTCTATTCCTTCTTGATTCATTCTTGGTAGATTATATGTTTCTAGGAATTTCTCCATTTTTTTTTCTGGGTTGTCCCAATTTGTTGACATATAATTGTCCCTAATAGTATTTTATGATCCTTTGTATTTTTATGGTATCAGTTGTAGTATCTCCTCTTTCAGTTCTAAGTTTACTTGAGTCCTTTCTCTCTTTTTCTTGGTAAAGTTTTGTCAGTTTTTATCATCTTTTCAAAAAAACCAACTCTTAGTCTCATTGATCTTTTCTATTATTTTTCTTTTCCCTATTTCAATTATTTCTGCTTGGTCTTTGCTATTTTTTTCCCTTCTGTTAATTTTGGGCTTTGTTTGTTCTTTTTTTCTAGTTCCTTGAGGTATAAAGTTAGGTTTTTTTATTTTAGATTTTTCTCATTTCTTAATATAGACATTTATCATTATAAACTTCCGTCTTAGAACTGCTTTTGCTGGGGCGCCTGGGTGGCACAGCGGTTAAGCGTCTGCCTTCGGCTCAGGGCGTGATCCCGGCGTTACGGGATCGAGCCCCACATCAGGCTCCTCTGCTATGAGCCTNTTTTGGTATATTGTATTTCTGTTTTCATTTGTCTTAAAGATTTTCTAAACTTCTGTTTTGATTTATTCTTTGACCCATCGGTTACTTCATAGCATGTTATTTTATCTCCACATTTTGGTGGCTTTTCCAGTTCTCTTTTTGTACTGATTTCTAGTTTCATACCATTGTTTTCAGAAGAAATGCTTGATATAATTTCAACCTTCTTAAATTTATTAAGATTTGTCTTGCAGTCTAACATATAATCTATCTTGGACAATGTTTTATGTGCCCTTGAGAAGAGCATGTATTCTGCTGCTTTTGGATGAAATGTTCTGTAAATGTCTGTTAAGTCAGTCTGGTCTAATGTATTAAGGCCAAAGTTTCCTTATTGATTTTCTGTCTGGATGGACCTATCCACTGATGAAAGGGGGGTTTTGAAGTCTCCTACTATTATTGTATTGTTGTCTATTTCTTCCTTTGGATTTGTTAATATTTGCTTTATATATTCAGGGGCTCCTATATTGAGTGTATAAATATTTGCAAACATTGTATCCTCTTGTTGGATTGATCCTTTCATCATTATATAATGAACTTCTTTAAAGTATGCAAATATATCTCTTTAAGGGGAAGACTGGGAAATGGGCATTTCTGCCTTCTCCCTTTGCATTGAACCCTGAGGTGCTAGCCATAGTTGTGTCTATTAAGGGGTGTGTCCTCTGGGTGGCAGTTTCAAAAGCCGGGGTGCCAGATATGTACACAAGCTCCTTTCACCAGCAGCCTGGGGTGAATCACAGGGAGAGCATGAAGTTGGCACTTGCTAGCTTCCCTAATATCTAGAGAGGACTATAGTCAGCCCCTAGATGTGAATTAAATTAAAGTCTGACCTTCAGGCCACAGCTTTTAAGATAACCAAATAGGCCTCTTTCATGCAGACTGGGCATTTAAGTCTGCTGCCTCCGTACTATGCCCTGGGGGGGTCCACTGTTTGTTCAGAAGTGTGTTGTTTAGTTTCCACTATCCCTAGTCCTCCTCACTTTCCTCTCGTCACTGATTCCTACTGTTGTTCTTGGTGCTTTCATACCATCGTGGTTGGAAGATAGTTGGTAGGATTTCAGCCTTCTTAATGATGTCTGCTTCTCTCTTTTGATCTGTCATTAATTGAATAACATATTTCGGTGCTTGGGTATTGAAAGTGTATATATTTACAGTTGTTATATCTTCTTGATGTATTGACCCCTATATTACTGTAAAATGACCTTCTTTGTCTCTTATTACCCTTTTTGTCTTGAAGTCTATTTTGTCTGATATAAGTATTACTATGACCACCTTCTTTTCATTTCTGTGTGCTTCGAATATCATCTCTATTTTTTCTCCCAAGATTTTATTTAAATTCAAGTTAGTTAACATTTAGTGTAGTATTGGTTTCAGGAGTAGAATTTAGTGATTCATTACTTACATCTAACACCCAGTGCTCATCCCAATAAGTGTCCTTCTTAATGCTCATCACTGTTCTAGCCCATCCCCCTGCTATCTCCCCTCTGCAGCCTCAGCTTGTTCTCTATAGTTAAGACTCTCATGGTTTGCCTCATTGTTTTTATCTTATTTTATTTTGCCTTACCTTCCTATGTTCATCTGTTTTGTTTTTTAAGTTCCACATATGAGTGAAATCATATGGTATTTGTCTTTCTCTGATTTATTTCACTTAGCATAATACAACCTAGTTCTTTCCACATGATTGCAAATGGCAAGATTTCATTCTTTTGATGGCTGAGTAATAAACCATTATAAATAAATATTTATATATATATTAATAAGTAAATTATAAATTATAATAAATAATAAATACACTTATTTATTTGTATATAATATTCCATTATATGTATTTATATTTATATACACACATACCTCATCTTCTTTATCCATTCATCAGTCGATAGACATTTGGACTCTTTCCATAATTTGGTTATTGTTGATACTGCTGCTATAAACATTGGGGTGCATGTGCCCCTTTGAATCAGTATTTTTTATCTTTTGGGTAAAACATAGTAGTACAATTGCTGGGTTCCATTTTTAACTTTTTGAAGAATGTCTATACTGTTTTCCAGAGTATCTGCAATAGTTTGCATTCCTACCAACAGTGGAAAAGTGTTCCCCTTTCTCTGCTTCCTCACCAACACCTATTATTTCCTGAGTTGTTAATTTTAGCTGTTCTGACAGGTATGAGGTGGTATCTCATTGTGGTTTTAATTTGTATTTCCCTGATGATGAGTGATGTTGAGCATTTTTTCATGTGTCTGTTAGCCATCTGTATATCTTCTTTGGAGAAATATCTCTTCATGTCTTCTGCCCATTTCTTAACTGGTTATTTATTTTTAGGGTGTTGAGTTTTGTAAGTTCTTTATAGATTTTGGATACTAGCCCTTTGCAAATACCTTCTCCCACTCCAAGGTTGCCTTTTAGTTTTTATATTGTTTTCTTTGCTGTGCAGAAACTTTTTTTTAAAAAAGATTTTATTTATTTATTCAACAGAGAGAGAGACAGCCAGTGAGAGAGGGAACACAAGCAGGGGGAGTGGGAGAGGAAGAAGCAGGCTCACAGAGGAGGAGCCTGATGTGGGGCTCAATCCCACAACGCTGGGATCACGCCCTGAGCCGAAGGCAGACGCTTAACCGCTGTGCCACCCAGGCGCCCCATGCAGAAACTTTTTATCTTGATGAAGTCCCAATAGCTTATTTTTGTTATTGTTTCTCTTGCCTCCAGACACATGTCCAGTAAGAAGTTGCTATAGTGAAGGTCAAGGAGGTTGCTGCCTGTGTTCTTCTCTAGGATTTTGATGGTTGCCTGTCTCACATTTAGGTCTTTCATCCATTTTCAATTTACATTTGTGTATGGTGTAGAAAAGTGGTCCAGTTTCATTCTTCTGCATGTCACTGTCCACTTCCTTTTATGAATGTGGTGTATTACATTGATTGATTTGCAGATATTGAATCATCCCTGCAGCCAAGGAATAAATCCCACTTGATCATGGTGACTAATCCTTTAATGTACTGTTGGATTAGATTAGGTAGTATCTTGTTGAGAATTTTTGCATCCATGTTCATCAGGGATACTGGTCTGTAATTCTCCTTTTTAGTGGGGTCTTTGGTTTTGGAATCAAGGTAATACTGGCCTCATAGAACAAGTTTGGAAATTTTCTTTCTATATTTTTTGGAACAGTTTCAGAAGAATAGGTATTAATTCTTCTTTAAATGTTTGGTAGAGTTCCCTTGGGAAACCATCTGGCCCTAGATTCTTGTTTGTTGGGAGATTTTTCATTACTGATTCAATTTCTTTGCTGGTTATGGGTCTGTTCAACTTCTCTGTTTTGTCCTATTTCAGTTTTGTAGTTTATAAGTTTCTAGGAATTTATCCATTTCTTCCAGATTGCCCAATTTGTTGGCATATAACTGCTCATAATCTTCTCTTATAATTGTTTGTATTTCTTTGTTGTTGGCTGTAATCTCTCCTCTTTCCTTCATGATTTTATTTGGGTCCTTTCTCTTTTCTTTTTGGTAAGTCTGGCTAGGGGTTTATCAATTTTGTTAATTCTTTCAAAAAACCAGCTCTGAGTTTTGTTGAACTGCTCTATTTTTTAAATTTCTATTTCATTTATTTTTGCTATAATCTTATTTCCTTTCTTCAGTAGAATGTCCTTCAACCTCCATGTGTTTGTGGTCTTTCCAAATTTTCTTGTGGCTGTGTTCAAATTTCATAGTGTTGTGGTCTAAAAATATGCATGGTGTGATCTCAATCTTTTTGTACCAGTTGAAGCCTGATTTGTGACCCAGTATGTAATCTATTCTGGAGAATGTTCCATGTGCACTCAAAAAAGAATGTGTATTCTGCTGCTTTACAATGAGATGCTCTGAATACATCTGTTAAGTCCCTCTGGTCCAGTGTGTCATTCAAAGCCATTGTTTGCTTATTGATCTTCTGCTTAGATGATCTATCCATTGCTCTGAGTGGGGTGTTAAAGTCCCCTACTATTATTGTATTATTATCAATGAGTTTCCTTAAGCTTGTTATTAATTGATTTATATACTTGACTGCTCCCACGTTGGGGGCATAAGTATTTGCAATTGTTAGGAGTTCTTTTTGTATAGACCTTTTTATTATGATTTAGTGCCCTTCTTCATCTCTTGCTACAGTTCTTGGTTTAAAATCTACTTTGTCTGAGATAAGTAGGCTACTCTTGCTTTCTTTTGATGTCTATTAGCATGATAGATGGTTCTCTACCCCCTTACTTTCAATCTGGAGGTGTCTTTGGGTCCAAAATGAGTCTCTTGTAAGCAGCATACCAATGGGTCTTGTTTTTTATCCATTCTAATACCCTGTGTCTTTTGATTGGAGCATTGAGTCCATTTATATTCAGAGTAATTATTGATAGATGTGAATTTAGTCCCATTGTATTACCTGTAAAGTCACTCTTCCTGTGGACTGTCTCTGTTCCTTTCTAGTCTTCATTGCTTTTGGTTTATCTTTCCCACTCAAAGGATCCCCTTTGATATTTCTTGCAGAGCTGGTTTAGTGTTCACTAACTCCCTTTAGTCTTTGCTTGTCTTGGAAACTCTTCATCTCTCCTATTCTGAATGACAGCCTTGCTCTATATAGTATTCTTGGCTGCATATTTTCCCCATTCAGTATGTTGAATATATCATGCCACTTTCTTCTGGCCTGTGAGGTTTCTGTGGACAGCTCTGCTGATAACCTTATATGTCTACCCACGTAGGTCAAGGATATTTTGTCCCTAGCTGCTTTCCAAATTCTCTCTTTATCTTTGTATTTTGCAAGTTTCACTATGCCATGTCTTGATGTTGACCTGTTTTTGTTGATTTTGAGGGGAGTTCTCCAGGCCTCTTGGACTTGAATGCCTGTTTGCTTCCCCAGATTAGGAAGTTTTTAGCTAAAATTTGTTCAAATAAAACTTCTGCCCTTTTCCCCCACTCTTCTTCTGGGGTTCCTATGATATGGATATTATTGCACTTTGTGGAATTGCTGAGTTCCCTAAGTCTGTCTTGTGATCTAATAGTTTTCTTTCCCTCTTCTTTTCAGCTTCATTATTTTCCATAATTTTATCTTCTATATCACCTAATTGATCCTTTGCTTCTTCTGTCCTTGTTGTGATTACATTCAGTCAGTTTTGCATCTCAGTTATAGCATTTTTATTTTAGCCTGACTAGTTTTTAGGTCTTTTATCTCTGCAGCAAGGGTTTCTCTGGTGTCTTCTATGTTTTTTTCAAGCCCAGCTAGTATTCTTATGACTGTTGTTCTAAATTCTTGTTCAGATATACTGCTCATATCTGTTTTGAGCAAATCCCTGGCTGTGATTGCTTCTTGATCTTTCTTTTGGGGAGAATTCCTCTATCTTGTCATTTTGTCTAGGTATCTGTCTTTTGTGTGTTACAAAACCTTGTTATGTTTCCTGCTCCTGAGAGTAATACTATATTAAGAAGGGGTCATACACTGTTCCCTGGTGCTTCAAGAAGTGTTTCTGGTGTATGCTGTGTGCACTCTGCTGTTGTGTTTTAGCTGCTCTTTCCCACAGTTCAGTCTTCTGCAGAATTCCTCCTTGCCAGTGGGGAGCGTTTGGACCTTTAACTAGTTGTGCTTTGATTTGTTTGTTAAAATATGCCTGATAACAAAAAGAAGAAGAAGAAGAAGAAGAAAAAAGCTTGATCTAAAAAAGAGAAAAGGAATAACAACAACAACAAAAAAGCAAACAGACAAAAAACTATAAGCCTGATTCCAAAGAAAAAGAAAGAAAGAAAAAATAAGAAGCCTGATGGAAAAAAACAAGAAAAGGAAACAAATAAAAAAAAACGAATGAATGAATGAAAAACTATAAACCTGATTCTAAAGAAAAAAGGGGGGAAAAGGGAAGGAAGGAAGAAAAGGAAGAAAGGAAGGAAAGGGGGAGGGAGAGGAAGAAAGGAAGAAAGAAGGGGAAAGAAAGACTGCTCCTATTCCCACCAGATCTGAAGTTGATGCTTTGGACCACTCCATGATTGGTAGACTTGGTACATGTGGGGGGCCTGTTTTGGTCTTCTGGGGGATAGGGCCACTAGGCTGTCTGACAGTCAGACCTGCCCTAGTAAAGATGCCCCTGCAAGGTGCAGGGGGGCATGGTTTGGTGTAAGTGGCTCCAGCCTCCACTGGGGGTACTGTGTTGCTCACTGAAGTCCAGCCAAATGACATCACCCCACCCTCTTGTCCCCAGGGAGGGGAACTCATGCCTGCCACTGTTCGGGAAGACTTCACAGAAAAGGAAACAATATTCCCTCCTGTGTTTCAGGCTTCTGTCATATCCCTGCCTTCAACCTGTCTCTGCCCAGGCCATCAGCTGCCCAGCACTGCAGTTTTCCTGTGTTATATCTCTGGTATGCAGCTGGGATTCAAAACTCTAAATCTTAAAGGACCCAGAAAGGTGCAGACCCACTCTTGTCACCTGGAGGAGAGCCTCACAGCACTGCACCTGGTGCCATCCTGTCCCAGAAAAGCAGTCAAATGGCTGCACAGGTGCCTAGAGTCTATGGTAAATCATGGCAAAAAGCTGTGACCAGGTTATCTGCCCTCTGCATGCCTCTGTCCCCTGCTGTTGAATGGCCACTCAATGGTGCCCACTTGGTCCCTTGTCCTTGGAGAGGCAATATACCCTCTTCCAAACGTACTCCAGGAAGGGGAACGTTCTCCCCCCATTGTAACCCAGGGCATCCCCACACCACGGTGTCCACTGTCCACTCTTGGGTCTCTGCCCTCCCTCTCCTCAGGAGCACCACTCCCCACCTGCCTTGGCTCCAGCAAATGGGACAGATTTCTAAAACCTCAGAATTTGGGTCACGTGGGTGGCTCAGTCAGTTAAGCATCTGACTATTGATTTCGGCTCAGGTCATAATCTCTGGGTCATGAGATCAAGCCCTGCATCAGGGTCTGCACTGGTCATGGAGCCTGCTTAAGATTCTCTCCCTTCCTTTCCTTCTGCCCCTCCCCACACTCGCAATAAATAAATAAGTAAATAAATAAATAAAATATTTTTAAGATAAATAAATACATAAATAAATAAATGAATTTGAACTCCATTGTTTGTAAAGGTTGCCATAGTCACTTCCTCTCAATTCCCCAGTCAATAGTCTTAGGGGAGTGTTTTTCTTGCACAAACCCAACATGCTGCTCTCTCTCACCCACCTCTGTCCCCCTGTCTTCTCTCTGCAAAAGAGGACTTCCTTCCCTCCGTGGCACCGGGGCTTTTCTCTCCCCCAATTCACATCTCCAAACCTTGCACCTGCCATGTTCTCTCCCTCTAATTATGCAGATTATTCTCTTAATCCTCAGATCAATTTCCTAGTTGTTCAAAATGTTTTGATGTTGATCTAGCTGTGTCTGAGAGATGAGCCAAGCTGAGGGTCCCTCTACTACTCTGCCATCTTATCCCCTCCCTGGAATATCATCTTCCATTCTTTCACTCTGAACCTATGTGTGTCTTTAGGGCTGAAATGAATCTACTGTAGGCAGCATATAGTTGGGTGTCATTTTTTTTGGTTTTGTTTTGTTCCGTTTTTTTGTTCTTTGTTGTTTTTTTTTTTAATCCATCCAGCCACTCTGTGCCTTAATTATGAGTTCAATCCATTTACATTTAGGGTAATTATTGATGCTAAGGATTTTCTATTGCCATTTTATCTTTTGCCTTCTGGTCATTTTGCCTCTTCATCATTTCCTTTCCCTCTGCTTCTGTTTACCTTTGTATGTTGGTGGTTTTCCATTGTGATTTGCTCAGTCTCCCCTTTTAATTTTATGTTTTGTGTCTCTGCTCTAGGTCTTTGCTTTGTGGTTACCATGAGGTTTACATGGTAACATGTCATAATAGTCCTTTTTTCTGCTGATAGCAATTTCTCTTCTTCATTCACCTATAAAGGTTCCATCCTTTTGCTCTTCCCCTTTTATATTTTTGATGTCACAAATGATCTCTTTATGCTGTGATTTCAATTACCAAGTTGTAGTCACTATAGTTATTTTTCATGTTCTTTCCCTTTAATCTTTATGCTATAGTCAAGAGTTTAATATATCATTCCAAAAAAAAGCATTATAGTATTCTAATTATGACTATTCATCACCTTAATCAGAGTTTTGTGTACTTTTGTTTTTTCATTTCAGTTTGAAGGGCTATTTCCAATATTTCTTATAAGGCAGATCTGGAGGTGGTAGACTCCCTCAGTTTTTGTTTGTCTGGAAAGCCTTTATTTCTCCTTCATATCTGAAGGATATCTTTGTCGGATAGACTATTCTTAGCTGGCAATTTTTATCTTTCAATATTTTGAATATGTCATTCTACTCTCTCCTGAGCTATAGAGCTTCTGCTGAGAAATCTGTAGATAGCCTAATGGGGTTATCTTTGTAGGTTACTCACTTTTTTCCCTGGCTGCCTTTCAAACTCTTTATCATTGACTTTTGACAGTTTTAATATAATGTGACACAGAGAAGGTCTTTTTATATTGAGAGAGTAAGGTGTTCTATTAGCTTCATGGACTTGTATATCCAGTTTCTTTCTCAGGTTTGGAAACTTCTCAGCCATTTTTTCTTTGAATATACTCTCTACTCCCTTCTCCTTCTCTTCCTTTTGGGATACCCATTATTCTTATGTTGACTTTTTTAATGGGCTCAGTTCTTATAGAGTTTCCTCACTGTTTTAAAATCTTAGTTCTGCCTTCCATTTGAATCATTTCTATATTCGTGAGCTTAGTAATTCTCTCTTCCATATGATCTGCTCTATTTCCAATGCACTCTAATATATTCTTCATCTCATTATTGAGTTCTTCAGCTCCAGAATTTCTGTTTTGTTCTTTTTTAGAATTTTAATGTCTTTGGTAAGATAGTCCTTCTGTTCTTTAATTTTATTTCTGAGGTTATTGTATTACCTTCTGAGTTTTCTTGTAGTTTGTTGAATTTCTTCATAACAGCTATTTAAAATTCTTTATCAGATTACAATATTCCATGTCTTTGAGTTCAGTTGCTGAAAAATTGCCATTTTCTTTTTGTGATACTGTGTTACTGTGATTTTCATGGTGTTTGATGAGAAGTCCCTCTGCCACCACATTTGTTCCCTACCTTTCTTATCTTAAGCAAGGTTTTGTTTACTTTGATTCTAACAGTTCCAACATGTTGGTAGTCAGGAATCTTCCTTTTGTTTCCAGAAGGTGGCGCAATACCACAAGTTTTTGGTTTCTCTTCTTGAAGCTGACTGGCCACTAGAGTTGGGAGCCAGTACCTAAAAAAAAGAAAGAAAGAAAGAAAGCAAAGGGTGGCAGTGGTGGGGTGGGAGATGTATACTTAGCACTTGGCATTTTGGGTGCTCACAGCCCTGTAGGGGGATCCTCAAGTTGGGGAAAGGAGTATATCCCAGATTACATGTGTTTTCCTCTTGCCTTCTGGGGCAGACAGCAGGAGATACTTTTCTTCACTTCTTTTTGCCTACTTCTCTTTCCTTTTCCTCCCCCCAGTCACTGACATCTCTCCTCAGAGAGAACAACTGGTCCCTCCAATGGCAGCCCCCATGTGACTAGGCAGGACCCCCCGACCTCAAACATACACACACCACCTTCACCTCCTGTGCCAGAAAGTTTGTGCTGGCTTGTTGCCAGAGGGCTGCCACGGGCTCCACTGCCACTTCCCTAGCTCCACTACCTTTTCCACAGTCTAATCCACCCACTTTGAGATGCACAGATGGATGGATCTCTCAGGTGTCTTGGTATGCTATACACATGTGCCTTTTTTTTATTATATGGATATCTGATTAGTTGTAAATCAAAGGGGAGGGAAAAGAGGAACAACTTATACTACTATGGTGCTGATGTCACTCTCCCTCTCTGAGCATCTTTAGAATAATTATTTTGAAGGCTTTGTCAGGCAATTCATGTATCTCCATTTCTTTGGGGTCAGTTACTAGAAGTTTATTGTGTTCCTTTGGTAGTGTCGTGATTCCCTGATTCTTTGTGATCTCTGTAGCCTTGTGTAGATAGAAGGTGGGTACCTTGTGTAAGTGTGTATTTGAAGATGCAGTCAATTCTTCCAGAATTTATGGACTAACTTTGGTTAAGAAGGTCTTTCACTTGTGGGTGGAGGCATGCTAAAACATACTATGATTCTAGGTTTAGTGGTGCCAGGTGGCAAGTACAGGGACATGTAGTGGCCCTGGATCTGGAGAGGCATGATGGCTCTTTGGCTCAGGCTGCTAGGGTCCACAGCATTGAGAACTGTGTGGTCCTTGGCTAGTGCTGTGGGGCACCTGTAGTGTCTGCAAGGTCTGTTGGGGCCCTCACTAGCACCTCCAGGTCCAGTGGTTAGGGATGAGGGCAGGCAGTGTTAGTGGCAGGAGATTGTGGAGTGCACATATTCAGCTACAAGAGGCAGCTGTAGGTACCTATATAGTGGCAGTGGCCTGTTGCAGACACACACATAATGGTGGGGGCCAGGCAAGCAAAGAGGGCTAGGGCCAACCAACTGCAGACACACTGGCAGCTATGAGAGTCCTGGCTATTGGTGTGCACTACTGTGGCTGCTGGGTCTTGCCATGAGCACACAGCATGGGAGTCCTACTGGGGGCATTCAGGGGCATGCAGGAGGGACTAGTTGCAGATCAGCCCCATGATATAGACCAGTGACAGGAAAGAGGGTCAGTGTGCACTTCTGTGCCTGCAAGATCTTGCTATGCATGCATGTGCATCAGTGGAGGCTGATGAAAGGTATCAGGCTGTCAGAATGCTGGTGCACACCTGGGGGGGCTAGTACTGAGTGTGCACACATCAATGGTGCACAACTGTAGGGCCTAGGCTGGTGTCTTGCACTGATGCAGCTGAGAAGACTGAACCGGCTGCTAGTGTGGGTCCTGGGCTCTGGCAAGGGTTGGGGGTAGGGAGGAAGCTGGGAGGGACTTAGATGGCTGATGTCTGGGAATACCTGTGGGGTAAAAACCGGTAAAATCTGGAGGGAGTCCACAGTGGCTGTGCTGTCCATTGGTTTCTTCACCTCTGCCAAGAGTTCACCGAAGACTGCAGTTGCTCCTGATGCATGGCTGATACTGATACGCTGCTTTTCCTCCATGTTCCTTGCTGTCTCTATACATCTCAGTTTTGCCGATCTCTGGATGCAGTAAAGCTGAATTGGTTCCTTCACTTCACCAAAAAGCTGGAGAAGCTGATTGTTCACTCCACTTTCCCTCTCCCAGCGAGGGGAACTGTTTCCAGCTGGGGAGCTCCCTCCTGGTGCTGAGCAATGAAAGCCTGGGGGATGGGATGATACAGGCAAAATGAACCTATTTTCTTTTCTGTTTTGTGCTCCTATTCACCCATTTTCTGCTCCACTGTGTTGCTAAAGTTTCTTAAGTGGACTCCAGATCTTTCCCAGAACTGTTTTTGTTCATGAATAGCTGTCTAACTGTTGATCTTTGTTGGGGGGATGGAAGCTGGGTCTCCTACACCACCATTATGGTGACATCATCCAGGCCTTACTTTTAAAAATGCTTTTCAGTGGAAGAAAATCTATTCAGTTGAAGAAAATTTTATAAAGAAAGATAAACTGGTTGGCTCAGAATACTCTGGATAGTTTTTTTAAAAACCAATTTGATCCATTCAAATCATGCACCTCCTACCTCCCACCCCCAACACACACCCTATTCAGAATGCTTGCCACTTTCTACAAAGTCCTGCAAGAGAGATGAACTTGGCCCAGGAGTAGGTCGTCTAGAAGAAGAGATGGAAGAAAATGCAGCTTTGCTTGGAGAAGTGCTCTGCCTGCTGCCTCCTCTAAATTCCTGTGATTCCCACAATTTGGAACTTTATATAGAGGTTAAAAAGCTAAGTTCTATTATTGATGCAGAAAGTTCTCTAAGGGCAAGAGAACAGCTTTAGCAGGAGACAAGATTAGGGCCCCAGGCCTTTCTCCTGCAATTTCCCTTGGAAATTCTCTACCAGAGAGAAGAGGAGAAGGAGGACCACCAGAAAAAGAAGTGATTAAATCTGGTGTCTCCCCATAGGAGGCTACTGATTGAAAGTGCCTTAAGGCAGTGGCCATGATTAGCTTAGAGCTAAGGGAAAGAACAGAGCATTCAGGCCTACAGGTTAAAAAAATCTTCAGACTTAAATACTATGTCAAAATAAGTCTTTGACTATGGTTAGTCATGCATGGGATTGACAAAAAGCCTCCTAAGGAAATTGGTGGGAGCTTCAAAGAAATGCCAGGCCTCGCTGTCCAAAAGCCAGTGACTGACTCTTCAGCCCCAAAGGCAATCCCAAGACTCCTGAATCCACGTCAGTAGGAGGTGGGCTACAAAATCTGTGTAGGAATGGAATGCTCTCCAATGGCCAAATAAGACGTGGCCATTGAGGGTAAAGGAGTTACCCTCCTTTACCCTTCTGGTTCTCCCAGAAGATAGAATAGGACTGACAAACAGATGGTTCAACCACAAGCTGATTGACTCCACTGTCCCTGTAGAGAGCCTTCACCATTCCTGCCCAATAGGATTCTGTGTGTGGACCGCTGACAGCTCCAGGTTTCATTTTTATGTTGTAGTCCTCCTGCTTCTCCACACCTCAGAGACGGGGAACATGGTAGGGAGATTAACCACGGCTTCGTGGAGAGCCACACATGAACCTGACAGGGAGGGATAAAAATCACTCAAACTGAATGCAAGAACTGGATGAAATCTTGGGGGAAGGAATAACGCCTCCAAATGAAGAGATACCTGATGGAAAGATAAGTATGGGTATTAGAAACCTAGAGAGGTGAACTGTAGCAGATTATATTAGCCAGGATCCACTGCAAAAAACAAACTAGCTGTTTTAAACGAAAGTATTTAATACATGGAATTAGAAACTTTAAAAATTTTAGGTAGAGTTGAAGGGTTAAGTTCCAGGCCAGACCTGCTAAAATAATTCCCAGAACAGCTTTACAGGACTAGCTACTGGAAGAGATGTCATTTGTGCTACCAGCAGGAGACCATCGTTGGGACTGTTGGCTTCAGGAGCACGTGCCAAGGATGGGGAGGCTCTGCCGTCACCATCACTGCTAGCTTCAGAGCTCTGCTGAATCTCTGAAATGTGCGTGCTCTACAACAGGTCCACCACTACCAAGGGAGCTAGCAACTTGCCACTAAAATACTGACACAGGAAAAGCCAGTGCTTTGCTGCCTGACTCTGCTTGCTAGCAGAAAGGGTCAAAAGAAAACAACAGAATGGCTTTCACCTCACTCACTTCTACCTCCCAAATCTTGCATAATTGCATCTGATTAGCTAAAGTTAAATAATACAGGATCTCAGTTGGGAAAAGTTGTTTTTACCTTTCTAGTCTCTGCAACACAAAACAGTACACTGAAAGGTGGGCGGAATGATTATTGAGAGAGCCAGTTTTCCTGATCCACCATGCAGGTACTACAGGTTGGCTTGCTTCAGATTATTCACAGCTGCCTTCCCTTCTTCCTTCCTCTATAATTAAAAGCTGGAAAGATAAATGCTCTATCAATTCCCAGTCTCTCTTATAACTGGAGGTGCCTTTGTGAAACAGTTCTGGCCTATAAGATGTAAGCAGAAGTTTGCTAAGCAGATTTGGGAAAGTATTGCTTTCCCCTCAAAGGAAACAAAACAGCTGATGAGGCTTTTTCCTTCCCTTTTCTTCCTTCCTAAAATGGGAATGTGATGCCTGGACGTACAGCCATCTGTTGACCATAAGAGTGAAAGCTAACAAACTAAGAATGATAGAGCAGAGAGAGAAAAAGCCTGAGTCCTTGATTACACTGAGCAGCTATAAATGTCATGGATTATCTACCTTGAATTTCGTATTATACGAGAAAAATAAACTCCTATTTGTTTAAGCTATAGTTAGGTTTTCAAACACAGCCAAACATTCCTTTTTTTTTCAAGGATTTTATTTATTTATTTATCAGAGAGAGGGCACACACAAGCAGGGGGAGGGGCAGGTAGAGGGAGAAGCTGGCTCCCTGCTGAGCAAGGAGCCCTCTGACCTGAGCCAAAGGCAGCCGCTTAACTGACGGAGCTACCCAGGCGTCCCACAGCCAAACATTCCTAAGTGAGAAACACTTTCTTGTCATAGAGTGGTAATGAAGTGACATGATATCCTTTATGTACACAACTTCCTTCACTGTATATATGCCGCCTACCTGGAGTTAACGCCCAGATGGAAAGAGTGTGATAGAAACACCCAGAAAGCTTTGGGGAATCCCAGCCATGGGAACTGTAGCGCTCTTAGAATAGCCCCAAGTTCAGGGAGTTCGGCCAGGATGCTAAGAAACTCACTGTTCAGGTGGTAAAATAGCCATGCTGGGGCAAATGTGTTGGCAGATAGGCCTAAGAGGTACCTGAGAGAGTCTCATACTCCAGTGCGGTTCCAGAAGGCGCAAAAAGCTCCTGAGCTCCCAATGGAGGTGAAAAAGTGATGAGAGCCAAAGGACACAAAGAAGTTTGGATTGGGGTTCAAAAGGACCCCCAAGACCAGGGCAGGTGAGGACCAGATATACTTTCATGTTGACAAAGCCTAGCATAAAAAAAAAAGATGCCCTTGCCCCATGCCAAGTTGTCTGATGAACTCTCAGGGTAAATTAGATCACACACACACCTGAAGTTGGGTAGCCTCAGATCTTAGAGTTGATTGAATATTTACTACATTTTAGGTCAAACTGACTGAGATAAAATAAAGAAAGGCAGTATGAGCATTCTGTACCATCAAGAAAAATAAAAGTCCAAAAACGAAATTGAATATAGCACCTTGATCTATAAATTTTAAACTACTGTAATATTTTTTTGAGATTTTATTTATTTATTAGAGAGAGAACGAGAACACAGGGGCAGAGGGAGAGGGAGAAGCAGACTCCCATGCTGAGTAGGGAGCCCGACCCAGGTCACCATCCCAGGACCCTGGGATCATGACCTGAACCGAAGGCAGATGCTTAACTTGACTGAACCACCCAGGCGCCCCTGTAATATTCTTTATAATACGTTTTTTAAGATTATATAAGGAAATGCCCCTCTGTAGCTTTTCTTTTTCAGAAATGATTAGACTCTTCTGCCTTTTTCATTCCATCTGTGAAACTCTGAATTGCTTTGTCAAATTTCCGAAAAGTCCCTGGGGAAGTTTTGATTACTATATATAAACCTATATTGTAATCGGGGAGAAAGTAAAACAAAAAATTTAACCTGTTACAGTTGAAGCCAAAGAAAGAAGTAAATATATAGAGTCAATCCTATTATTCCTTTTATCCATGAGGAGAAAACATTTGTTTCTCAGTTACTGGATTTAAACCGTGGGGCCCTGGGACTCTGATATGGGTTTGGTTTCTGGAAACCAGGGCTGGCGTTAGGACTAGCACAGGGTTGATCTGAAGCTCTGGGTACATGAAACAAATAGAAAAGCAAGAACAGTATTCAGGGAACAAGTCAGACCTGGGAATCCATAAAGCAGACCCATCCTCACATCCAACAGGAACCGAGTAGAAAGGCAAAATCCACTGCAACTGGAATGAGAAATGAAACAAGTTCATGAGGGCCATTAGAAGGAAGTTTGGTAAGATTACCTCCAATGGTGAGGCTGAGCACCAGGGCCTTATGGATCTTTGCCTGTATTTGGGGAAACAGTTGTTACAGGAACCAGAGTTGTTGAGACAAGAAGAAGGAAGGACTTTTCAAATATGGCTTTTGATAGAAGTAACAGATAAATGGTGGGAAGTGTTCTCTTTTCATCAGAGCTCTGATCTGCTCTCCTGTTTCCATCCGTTGCCTTCTACCTGGCCCATTAGCTTAAGTATCTGCCTGATACTTTGATTTGCTACTATCCCTAGCCTCCTTGATTTTGATGTTCTTGTGCCCCTGGCCTCCTTTTGATCACCTCCTTTAGTCTGCACCTCAAAGCCCAGTTCTATTTTCACCCTGAGTGCAACCTATGTCCTTAGCATCCTGTGTCTCTTCCTCCACCTTTTATTCCCTAAGTCCCCTTCACCATTAAGCAGCACATTTTTCTGGTCTTATACTGATTAAAAACTGAGGACATCTGGTTATATGCCCCCAAAGATTTGAAAAACAGGTGTTCAAACAAAGGTTGTATGCAAATATTCGTATCAGCATTACTCATAAGAGCCTAAAAAGTGGAAACAACCCATATGTCCATCAACTGAAGAATGAATAAACAAAATGTGCAATATATAGTCAAATCTCATTAATCAAGGTAATTATGTTGTGTAAAGTCACCATGAACACTAGATTAGTGAATATTGAACTACTGCTCCTAGAGGAAATAGAGGGTTAGGTTTCTACAAGCCTCTGGCTACAACATTTTCATCAACTATTTAATGCATAACCTTGTCTTAAACGTGTTTCTGTTTAAAGACCCTTAAATAGGGACACCTGGGTGGCTCAGTCGGTTAAGCGTCTGCCTTTGGCTCAGGTCATGATTCCAGGGTCCTGGGATCGAGTCCCACATTGGGCTCCTTGCTCAGTGGGAAGCCTGCTTCTCTCTCTTCCTGCCACTCATCCTGCTTGTAGTCTCTCTCCCACTTTCTGAAAATAAATCAATAAAATCTTTAAAAAAATTTTTTTAAAGAAAACATTTTGTTGCATGAAAGAATCCAGACACAAAATACCACATATTGTATGATTTCTTTTATATGAAATATCCAGAATAAGTAAATCCATAAAGAAAGAAATTGGATTAGTGTTGCCTTTGGCTGGGGAAGGAATGGGAAATGTAAGTAAGTGCTTCGTGGGTACAAGGTGTCCTTTAGGAGTGATGAAAACGTTCTGGAACTAGGTAGGTGGTGATTGTTGCACAAAACTGAGAATGTAGTAAATGTTGCTGAAGTGTACAGGTTAAAATACCAGATTTTATGTCATGTCTATTTTACCACAATTTTAAAAATTAGAAAATCTTAGACTCTCAAGGAAATAAAAGTAAGCCTTCTTGTTTAGAAGGATTTGTGTTTGGTAGACTTCTTTAAAGAAGAGAAAATACTATGGTTTGCATGTTTTCTATGCCAAATATTACCATGCCAGCATCCTCAAATATATGTTCATTATTCACATGCTCTAATTTATATAGAAATTATAAGCTCGTGAAAGTAATGCTTTTCAGAAAAGCAAAACAAAACTGAGGGCATAGCTTTATAGTGAACTCAGGTTTTCTTTGTATGTCCAAGACAAGCTGTACAAGTATTGAGCTTTCTGTGCATCTAATGATGAAGTCTAGAATCTACAGGAATGGCTAGACAAACAAGATTCCCAACGTATTACTCCAAATAGGCTTCTTTCCTTTGATGGGTCAATTCAAGGTCAAGGCCATCAGGAAGAAATGGACAGCAATTACTCCATGTCTTGCTTATTTGGACCCCTATAATGTAGGTATTGAATAAATTGCTGCTGCATTTGACTCCTTTCTAATGGAATCTGAAGAGTCAAACTAAGCCTTTTGACTGGAAAAATGGTTATCCCACTTCCCCACAGAGATGGACTGAGGGAATACCCATAGATAAGCCAGAACTGCTCCCCATTCGAGCATGGGAACCTTGAACCTGAAGCTTTTACATCACACCAGAGCACAATGAAGATTGTCTAAGTATAATTGAACAAGCATTGGCTTAAGGCATTGCATTATAGTTGCATAGTAAGAACTAGGATTTCCTGTTCCTGCTAGTGTTTGGAGATTATGTTAGTCTGGAAAACAGGTGCCAAGCCGGGATTAAATATGTGAGGATTTTATCAGGAGGGACCATCTGTGACAGAAAATGAGGAGGAAGCCTGACAAGGCTAGGGGAACCATCAGTTCATGAAACAAGTCTGACCCAAGGAGAAGAGAGGGAAGAGAGATGGGTGAAAGTGTCTCAGACTGCCATAGTCTAAGAAAGGTTTGGGAGTCCCTAAGCCAAAGCGGCCATCAGAAGATTCCTGTGTCTCCTGGAAGTGGGCCTGCCTTAGTATCCCTGCTGCGCTCTGTCATTGACTAGGAGCCGCCGATGGGAAGCATGGCTTTAGAACAAATGTGATGATGGATTTCGGAGCACAGGAGCTCTCCATCAGTTACACCCCTGGTAACTGATGGTCTGGTAGGCACATTCTCATGGCAGCCACACAAGTGTGTGGCAGCAGAAGGAAGAGGATCCTAACTGCCTTCCTGGTCACTCTGAGGACTTCTCTAGTCTGTTTAATTATCTCAAGGCTGGGCCTGGGTGGGGACAGAATTCAGAGTCCCAGCTGTGCAGTAGACTTCGCCTCTTTCATTTCCTTCTCTGCACAAAAATGTATGCATTCATTAACTAATTAACCTTGTCTGTTCATTTGTTCCTCAAGGACAATAACATTTTAGTCTTTCTTTCCCCCTCTCTCCTGTTCTCTGGTCCTCTTTTTCCCCCTTTTTTTTACTTCTTACACAACTCTCCCTCTCATTTCACACTTTTGCCTTAGATGTACCCACGTTACCCCAGGTAATAAAAGGTTGCTGACTCTTGTTATTTACAATGTTAACTCGGTCCAAAGGTGAGTGTGATTAATAACCTTGGGTGCCATTTATGACCAGATCCCAGACCTTGACGTAGGTTGATAAAAAGCAGATTGGAGCATGGTCTCCAGCAACTGTAGGGTCTTATCGCTTATGTTCTCCATCTCACTTTCTCTTTTATTCTCTTATTTTTCTTTTATGTATTTCTCTTTTTACACCATGTCTCCTCCATCCTTCCCCCTACACTCACTCAGCCTTGAGCGCTCACATTCCTATAATTTTCCTGCTACATTGTGATTTTGCTGCTTCTGTAGCTTCTCCTGTGGAACCAGACCTTGGTATTCAGGGGGGCAGGAAGGAAAAAACCCAGAAGCCACCTTTCCCAGTGTATTTGGTCCTAGCACTTACGGCTCCCTACACTAGATCCCAGGAGCCCACCTTCCCTAGGTCCTAACTATGGAAGATCCATGTAAAGTCTCCATGTTGGACAGGCACTGGGTTGGGAGAAAGAAGTAAAGGGGCCGTGTGGCATGTTGGGTGCACTGGGTATTTAGCAACACCAGGTCTGCAGCAGACCTGAGGGTGAAGACTGTTAACATAAAAGCCTGGCATTCTGAAAGAGCTTTCTAGGACCCAAGATTCATAAAACTGCATCAAGTTAGGGTCTTTGAAAAACTACGTTGCTGTGGGTGGTAGCAATGTGCTCCTGCCCTGTGCACATGCTCACTTCCCACCATTACAGACTGTGTTCTTAGTGACTGAGTATCAGAGAAATGGGAATCTTAGAGTATCAATATTTTTATCAATGATACCTAACAGTTATTGTCATGTCATTAATTAGTTTACTTCATTGAATCCTCATGGCAATCCTAAGAGGTATGTACCATTAGCATTCCCTTCTTACAATTGAGGCTTAGAGAAGATAAACGCTTCCCTGACTTCACACAGCTGCTAAGTAGTAGACCAGGATTCAAACTAGGGACTCCATGTACTGTTGTGCAAGCTGTGCACTGGACAACTGGAATAGCTGTTCACAAAGACCATGATGGATTCACTGGAGTTTTACAGCGCAGAAGTCCTTATGAACCCAGACTGCTTAAGCACACCATTGGGCTTTTGAATTAAAATGTATGTAACAAGAATGTACATGCTTTAAAGAATGTATTCTCTAAATTAAAAATTAAACATTGGGGAAAAATCAGATTGCTTAGACTGCCCTTAAGTAGATATTCATTGTTGTGTTTAGACTTTTTATTATTTCGTGCTGTAGAGGCTTTAGCTGCTGTTCGTTTCCTGCCAGATTTCATAGTTTTATCTTCTGGAGTTCCAAAGGGAAGGTGTAGAGTTTGAGAGGCCAGTATGAAATCTTTCCCCCTAATGTTTTTCTGGATGTGGCTCTTGGGACACTGTTACCCTACTTCATACCAGAAAAGAACAAATATGTTGCCAACCTGGAGAGGTTTACCTAACATCTGCCAAGTTTTGAACTTTTTAGATCACTGGAATCTGCCTGAAACGATGCCAGCAGCAGTTTCAAATCCCTGTGCTTTCCCTCGTGGAAAGGAGAGTTAATAGAGAGTGATTTGCGTCCTTAAAATTACACCAGCACTAATTTATGAGTGATACACCAAAATCAGATCTGGATCTAACTGCTGCCTATTAGAATCTCCCACAGAATTAGTAAAGATATAAGCCTATGAATAAGACAGGAGTGTATAGAAAGGAGGAGGAAGGAATGGAGGCAAGAGCCCAAATCCCTCAGTTTGCCTGGAAAGATTGTGGGGATCATAAGGTGTGTGATAAGTAAATCTACCATCCCATCCCCACTACACCTGTGGATTGCCAGCAGGGGAGGGAAGCAAAGATATCTTGATCTTAAGTCCTATCAATGAATATATATTTATATTACATTTAAAAAGTGTTAATTTCAGAACGCCTGGGTGGCTCAGTTGGTTAAGCGTCTGCCTTTGGCTCAGGTCATGATCTCAGGGTCCTGGGATCAAGCCCCATATTAGGCTCTGCACTCAGCAGGGGGTCTGCTTCTCCTTCTCCCTCTGCCCCCCCCTCCACTTGTGCTCTCTCTTGCTCTCTCTCTCAAATAAATAAATCTTTTTAAAAAATCTTTTTTAAATAAGTTCTTTTTAAAAAAATAAATAAATATTTTTTAAAAGTGTTAATTTCACAGATTTTTTACCAATACCCTAAAGGTGCACATCTGGATTATCTTCTGAGGTGGACAGCTGTTCTCTTGGGGTGGGAATGGAGAACTATGAATGGCTCATTAAGTTGTGCTAAAGTCAAATCCAGAAAAACCAGAACAATTCGAGCTAAAACTTTTCTGTTGGCCGCTGTACAAAAGGATTGGCTACTTTTGTTGAAGAAATTATTTTTGTGTTAAATATTTTTGGTTTTGGTTTTTTTTTTTCATTTTCTTGGGGACATTGAAAGTGGAATTTTGAGGCTGGGGAATGGTGGGAGAGAGGATGCACAAGAGATTACCCCCAGAGTCCTAGGGAAAGATGACCAGAGACAGCTAGCAACTCCCTGCAAAGATCAGGATTTGGGGAGCATGGGGCATGGGTTATCGGAACAGAGATGCCCATCTGACATCTCACTTTGTGTCCTGTTCTGCCCCATAATGGCCACCTATCTGTTTCTTCTCTTTTCACCAAAACACTTCAAAAGGCTTTTGTTAATCATCTCAATTTATTTGCAGACTTGGGTGAGCACTCACTGTCTTAGGGAGAATCCGGGCTTTAGAACAAAGAGTACTAGAGGGAGGGTCCAGCATCCTGGAGAAGCAGTAATCAGGTAGAGAAAAGTGGGGATTAGGACAGAGTCCAAAGAGTGTGAACACTGTCCTCGGAGGCCTAAGACACATGCAAGAAGTATTGGGATTTTTAGCTGTGCAGCAGGGGGCTTGAGTTACTTTGCTTGAATATTAAAGGACGGAAGCCTGGAGAACTTGAAGACCCAAAGAGGGTAGTGAAATAATAGCTGAAGCTCTTCTCCCTGGGTTATAAAGAGACCTTGTCCTTATGCATTTCCCCTCTACCTCCTCATTCTCTCCCCTACCCTGCAAAAGACATCCAAGGAGGAAAAATAGGTTTAATGCAGCGCTGGGAAAAATATGAGAGAGAGGAAGAGAAGAAAACAGGGAGAACACCAGAAAGTTTCTGAACTGCTTCTGGACGTACATAATCTACCTAGCCTTGAAAAGTGGCCGGGGGGGGGGGGGGGGGGGGGGGGCAGGGAGGGGCGACCAAACCTGTAAGCAATCAACTATTATTGTTAAAATGTTGACAAAACATCACTTCAGTGTTCCATCTACTGAGCCAGAAGTCACTGGATTATTTGTTCAGGCTTTTCCAGTCAGTTTGTTTGCAATACAAAGTGCTTGCTTATCCCCAACATCTCTGCCAGATTTGTCCTACCCTAGAGGGCAAGTCGATTGCCAGCCTTACCCATTGTGGATAAATGCTTGTGTGAATGTCACTGGACAAATCCTGAGGTATAACAATGTCAGTGAGAGACCGCCCCAAAAAAACCAGAAGAATAAGTTTGCTCAGGAGCCCACACATTTTAACAGCCCTATGGAGGTGTAATTGACATATGATAAGCTGAACTTATTTAAAGTATACAATTTGTTAAGTTTTTTTTTTTAAGATTTTATTTATTCGACAGAGATAGAGACAGCCAGCGAGAGAGGGAACACACGCAGGGGGAGTGGGAGAGGAAGAAGCAGGCTTATAGCAGAGGCCTGACGTGGGGCTCGATCCCATAACCCCGGGATCACGCCCTGAGCCGAAGGCAGACGCTTAACCGCTGTGCCACCCAGGTGCCCCACAATTTGTTAAGTTTTAACAGATGGTTACACCCCTGAAATCATCTCTGCAACCAAGATAGGGGCCCATCATGCTAATAAACATGTATGGATGTTTCCTGGAGATGGTTTCTTTCTGAGTCAAGTATCTCATCAAATGAAATAAACTCACTAAAATGTTTTAACAAAAAGCATCTGTATTGTGACTAAGCCCCCTTTTCTGTGGTTCTGTTGGGCTCCATCACTGGGAAATTTGACAAGATTCCAATGTTGATTTCCTTGATTCTCCAGCAGAGAATGTCTGTGGAACGTGGAAAGTGTGGACATGTTTGTGTGGGGTAGGAGTCATGGTAGGGTTCCAACAAGCTCGGCGTGGGCTCTCACAGTGTAAAGCAGATGAAAGTGGTGGAATGGAAACAGGAGGAAGTGGAAAATGCCCAGCGCTGAGCCACTTGGCTGTAGCAGGAACTTCAAAAGGCCCGGGCAGCCAGGTGGTCGCACTCTGGGAGAATCAGGCATTAACACACAGGACTAAACTATTTCCATACTGAAGTCAGGAACACAAAATTCAGTCCTGTGGGATCATGCAAGAAATGAATTCACTGAAACAGTAGGGAAGTTTGAAAAGGAATAAAGCATTTCTTTCAAACTGGAGTTTGAAACATACATAGGAAACCAATTCCATGTTTCCAGTCACACATCTTTGCTTTCAGAGCTTCTCTATTTCTGAAATACAGCAACTGGCCCTAGCAAAGAGAAATGAAAACACAGCAGGCACTGAAATCAGCCTTCTAAATCCTAACTCCTTCCTGCTGCACAGCTCAAAAACTCTATTTGAATTTGCAGTTATTTGAGTTTTGCATTTTAGAAGAGTATCTCCAGACAGAGGAAAAAAAGGCATTTCATTTCCAAGGAATGAAAGTGTTTGAAGTGTTCTATTACTCATTTAAATAGCATTAACATTCAGGAGGGATTTATGTAAAGGTCCTTAGTATCTAAAATTATGTCTTCATATTGGAACACAGAAGCTTCAGTGTAAATGTCCTACCCTGAATTTCTTAGAGTGACAATCACTATGGCAACACCACCACATGCTATGCAGATGTCTGTCCAAAACCAGTTGACTTTAAATTACAATTTTTAAAGATTTGGCTGGACACGTAGGAAATAACACCACCAAACCATAAAATTTCCATTCATACCATTGGGTCCTTGGTAAAGGCTACACAGGGTTCTGCCTCCCTGTATAGAGAGGGCTATATCTTTCCTATCACATCAAACTTATGTAGAGAATTGTCTGTGTGTACTTCCTCTGCATCTTTTCCTAAGCCCCGTCCCATATCTTTATAATCTATGTCTGCCAGCATCATGCTGCTAAATTGTTCTCACCAAATCCCTGTAACCTCCCAGTTGCCAAATCCAATAAATTATTAGTAGTCTTCATCCTTTCTGAGCTTTCAGCAGCATTTGTACAGTTTACCACTGTTATGAATTGAATTGTGTCCCCCTCCCAGAATTTACATGTTGGAATTTTAATCCCCAGTATCTTAACCATGTGATCTTATTTGGAAGTGGGGTCATTGCAGACGTCATTAGTTTAAAATGAAACCATACTGGAGTAGGGTGGGCCCCTAATTCAACATGACTGCTGTTGTTATAAAAAGGGGAAACAGACATACAAAGAGGGAAGACTGTGTGAATAGACACAGGGAGGATGCCCTGTGAAGGCAGAGATAGGGGTGGCGCATCTACAAGCCCAGGAATGCCAAAGATTGCCAGCAAAGTACTAGAAGTTCTAGAGAGGCATGGAACAGATTCTTCCTCTCAAGCCCAGAAGGAACCAACACTGCCAACAAGTTCATCTCGGACTTCTAACCTCCAGAAGTGAGAAAATAAATTGTTGTTTAAGCTCCCCCGTTTGTGGTACTTTGTTACAGCAGCCCTAAGAAGCCAATAAAACCACCATTCCTTGAAATCTTCTTATTCCAGGGCTTCTGAGAGAGCACTCTCCTTGAGGTTCCTCCATCTCTCTGACCACTTATTTCTTCTCAATCTATTTCACTTCCTCTATCTTTTCCCTAAATGTCTGTGTTTCCTAGAATTCCGTCTTCATCCTCTCCATGGAGAGGCAGTATAGTAAAAACACAAGCTCTGGAGCCAGCACTCCTTACTGGGTGACCGTGGGCATGTGTTGGATCACCCCACCTGTAAACCAGTAGTTCCCACTTTAAAGAGTTGTCCTAAGGAGTAAACTGTTTCGTATATATTAAGTGCTGAACATGTAATTCCTCTGTAAACATTTGCTATAATTATTTTATTTTCTCCTTCCACATCTCTTTCATAGTCTCAGTTTCTATTTTTGAAGCGGATGTTTCATATTCCTTTTGGCCATACTGCACATTAAACCTTCTTCCCACTGTAAAAATCCTGCCTTTTACTATATAGGCCATACTGAGAGTCACATTCCTAGCTCTCTTGTATCTAGGACATAAGCATTTCAATTCTACCCGCACCTGACTGAGTTGGGAGCCAGTGAAGGAAGAGGAGCCTCTCATGGAGCCCTTCTGGCAAAGGTGGGAACAGCATCTCCAGGATCCAGAGGCAGCTGTGGCAGAGCTTGATGATAGTGTCTAATGGCACATGGTGGCGGTGTTGGTGGTACCAGCTGCAGAGGCAAGGGCCAGCCCTGCAATGTGATTTCAAAATTATTTCTCATCATAAGTCTCTAAGCCTGGTATCTCATCCTTCTGGAGATTCTCTGAGCTACCTATTATCTCTAGTAAATTATTTTCCTGTTTAAAGTACCCAGGGTTGATTTCCGTTGTTTATAACCAAGAACCCTGATAGATATAACTTTGGTTGCAATGATCACATATATTGATGGTTCCCAGCCCTAAATCTTCAGCCTCTACTTCTCACTTGGAATTCCACCCGGACTTCTCCAACTGTATATTCTAAAAATGACCTTGAGACAAACATGTGCATAACCAAATGTAATAATTTAATGATCTCAAATTTCTGGAAACCTTATTTTATCTCTTAATGGGATTACCAGATGCTCAAATGGCCCTCAGTACAGTTTGTGTTAGGTATGGTGTGGGTGTTGATATAGGGGCAAATGCCCTACCAACTTCCCAAACTAGGAAGAAAAAAGGTTTCTATTGAAAATATGGGAAAAAACCCAAAACCAAAACGACAAATGCATGAAGTCAACATCAGTTGACAAACTAAAACATTCCAGGGGCATCTGGCTGGCTCAGTAGGTAGAGATGTAACTCTTGATCTTGGGGTTGTGAGTTTGAGCTCCACATGGGGAGCAGAGTTCACTTAAAAAAAAAAAAGAGTATACCTGAAATTAATATTACATTGTATGTTAAGTAACTGGAACTTAAATAAAAACTAAAAAGGAAAGAACACTAAAAGTGAAAAAAAAAAAACACACATTCCAGTTCTAGTTGTTCCATAATAGCAGAAGTTACAAATATTTTTTATCAGAATATAAGGTAAAAGCCCATCATTACAACATTCAACTAATCTGTAATCCCCCCTTCAACTGTTTGAGTCTCACAACAGCCAACTTAAAAATCTAAAACACTCTGGATTCTAACCAAGTCTTATAAACCCCACCTTCAAAAATCTTAAAACCACCTACGTTCGCCCCTTAGTCCTTTATCCATTTCTTTTGGTTTTTCTGTTGGTTTAATCATCTCTTATTTGTAATATGCATGTGCCACCTTACAGGGGATTATATTTCTTCTTATTGCCTCTCCCTCAATCTCTGCCAGGCCGGGAGCCGACCTACACCAATGTTCACTACTGCTCTTTTCTCTTACTTTCCCCTCCAGGGATTTATATCTAGTCTAAGATAGGGAAGGAGAATGTTGTGTAATTTGTGTACATTGTGCAACTTGTTTTATAAGGTAATGTAGTTTCCAAACATTTGTTTCAAGTCTGGACCAGAGTTTATGAAGAACTTGGCATCTTTGCTCTCTAATTCCTCCATAATAACCTCCCCCCAGTAGTGATCCCATGTGTAGCTGCCAAGGTTGGGCGAGGGAAGGAGACAGGACACAGGGAACATACTGTTTAATCGTTACAAATATTATCTCACTACATATAAGATGCTCTCCAGAATCTCTCATCTGCAGAAATTATATGTGTGAAAGAATCCCAGGAAAGCAGCCAAAAGTTTGTTGAGAAAATGACCAAATGGAAGTACGTATAACATGGAACAGTCAGGGGGGTGTTTGCCTTAGGGTATATGGTGGCCAGTGAGCCTTTGGTCTCTCAACAACAGCATTTGCAGGGAAAGGTTTTAGAGCCATTTAGAGTAGGGTGAATAGCACTGTTTTTGGACTCATGAAGGGAGCTAACACGTATTAGGATCTACTGTTGAGATTCAATTCTCCGTGAATATTTTCACATTCCTACACTATGTGGGCTTTCTGAACAAAGAGCATCACCAAGCTTCGTTAAAGGATGATTTAATGGCAACATACCTAGGGAATTAGAGAGTATTGCTCTGGAGAGATCTAGAGATTTATTTTTACTGGAGCCATTTGCCCCTTCCTCCTGGAAACATTTGCTTACATTCCAGAGTAAAGATATGGTATCTATCTGTTCATCTCTTGATAAGAGAGTGGGCAGATATGCCAGAAGCCTTATATAAGCTCCAGGTTTAGTAATTTGGGGGTTCTTCTGTGGTGCAACCTTGTTGCATATGCATTGTAGCATCAGGCTCTTACCATGTTACCCTGTGGGGCTTGGCACTTGGGGAACCAGTGCCAAAGTGCTCTGTGAATAATAAAGCTGTCTGTTCTCTGAATCCAGAGATCTCATGTTTCCTGTCAATGGATATACATGTGTGCACACACACATACACACATACAGATCATGTGGCAGACCTAGCACTATCTAATAAAATCATCAAAAAACCTAAAGTAGTATGAACTATTCTTATCACTTCACAGATGGGAAAACTAAAGTTCAGTGAAGTAACTATTTTCCTACAGTCAATCTGATGGGTGACTGAGCTGGGTTTCAAATCCAGCTATTTAACACTAAAGCGTGTACTCTTTGTATTCTAATACTTCTTCCTCTGCTCTTGACTTGTGACACAGAGGACAAGTCATTTTTCACTTTCCCCACATTTAATGTGAACGGATTAAATTATATGACTGCTGCACTCCATTACAATTCCATCATTTTAAGATTCTGTATTTCCCCTCCTGCCTTGTTTCCAAGTTCTCCCTAAAGGCACCCTCCTCTCTCACCTACCGTTCAACCATGGACCCCATGCACAACACATACACCCTTATCTTTAAATCTTTGTCTAGGTGTTTTTTTCCACCTGGAAGTTCTCCTTACCAGCTTCCATTTGTCAAGGTCCTATTGATCTAACAACGCACCGAGAATCATTAACAGAGTGGTGGTGATAGCTTTCCCACAGCACCCACTGTCTGCAATATTTATTTGCCCCATATTGTATTTGGCCTCTGTTACTTCACCGACCATTTTGTTTGTTTCATAGATGCTTCAAAATAAAACAAGCGTGTAGCTATTTATTTTCATGGCATCTTGCATCTAGGTTGACAACAGAAAGATATAACAGAAAACATGTGTTAAAGATGATTCAAGCAATACATATCATAAATGATAGCAGAACTATCCTTTTCTCTTGTGTAAATATCAATAAATTATAGCCAGTAAGTATGTTCATTCTGTCATTATTCCAATAAGCATGTATTAAGTGCTACTCTTTGCCATGCATTTTTCTTGGTGCTAGGAAAATAGTCATGAACAAAGAGATGTTTCAAAAAGTTTACAGTCCATTTGAGGAGGTAAGGAGGGTAGACATTAACTGAACACTTATGGTGCTAGGCAGGTTTCTAAAATGACCCCAATAATCTGCACCTTCTGATATCCAGGCCCTTGCGTAATCCCCTCCCCTTGTGTGTGGGCTGAATTCAGCAACTTACTTCTGGTGCTATGAATAGAATACAACCAAAGTGATGGGATATCATGTTTAGATTACAAAAGACTGTGAGTTCTGTCTTGCTAACTCTCTTCTTACTGGCTGTCTCTCTTGTCCTCTTCACTTCTACCATGTTGGGAGATTCCCTATGGAAAAGCCCATGTGGCAAGGAGCCAACTGTTTATAAAGAATTAAGGCCTCAATTCAACAGTCTGTGAGAAAGTGAATCCTGCCAACAACCAGTTGAATAAGCTTAGAAGTAAATTTTCCTTAGTCGAGTCTTCAAATGAGATGACATCCCCAGCTGACACCTTAATTACGGTCTTGTGAGAGACCCTGAAGCAGAAGACTCAGCTAAGCTGTGCCCAAAGAACCCACAGAAGCTGACCCATGGAAACTGTGAGATAGTAAATGTGTGTTGTTTCAAGCCACTTAGTTTTAAGGAGCTTTGTTGCATACTTTCACATAAATGAATATGTAACTACAGGGGTGCCTGGGTGGCGCAGTCCTTAAGCGTCTGCCTTCGGCTCAGGGCGTGTCCCGGCGTTATGGGATCGAGCCCCACATCAGGCTCCTTCAGTAGGAGCCTGCTTCTTCCTCTCCCACTCCCCCTGCTTGTGTTCCCTTCTCTCGCTGGCTGTCTCTATCTCTGTCGAATAAATAAATAAAATCTTAAAAAAAAAATATGTAGCTACAAATGATAAGTGCTATGAATTAAAAGAACGGAATGAGAGATTGTAATAGTGTTTCCTAATTTAATTTTAGATTTAGATTTCCCCCACTAAGTGGAATTTAATTTTATCAAATGAATGTAGTTAAATGGTCCTTTTTTGTGATTTAAAGAAAACATTTGCAATAATAATTTGTACTTGAATATATTCTTATGTGGAGAGCTCTCACTAAGCTCAACTACGAAACTTAAAAAAAAAATGATTCTGTTACTAAGGTATCATCCAGACCTCCATGTAGGTTAATAAAGGGCAGATGGGAACATGGTCTCTAGCAACTTCAGGCTCTCATCACTTCTTTCCTTCATCTCATTTTCTGTCTGCATTTCATGTTCCCTGCACACAATCACTCTTGGGTACTCACCTTCCTATAATCCTTCTGTTCTCTGTGTTGTGGTCAAAGTTACATTTTTACAGAGATTATTAAAATGGCTGGATTATTAAAATGGAAGGATTTTCTCTATTCTTCAGAATAAAAGAGAAGTTGGGGTCCAGGGGAGCCTGGGTGGCGCAGTCGTTAAGCGTCTGCCTTCGGCTCAGGGTGTGATCCTGGCATTCTGGGATCGAGCCCCACATCAGGCTCCTCCGCTAGGAGCCTGCTTCTTCCTCTCCCACTCCCCCTGCTTGTGTTCCCTCTCTTGCTGGCTGTCTCTCTCTGTCAAATAAATAAATAAATAAAATCTTTAAAAAAAAAAAAAGAAGTTGGGGTCCAAGACTCCAAGGAGACCATGAGGAAGTGAGCTGGTCCTACAGTGTGGCCACAGACTAAGAGCTGAGGATGGACATGGCCATTTTGAGACACTGTGGCAGCTCGAGGGTCCATAGTGAGTGGTATCTTGTATATTAGATTCCCGTGGCTGCTGTATCACATTACCACCAACTGGATGACTTGAAATGACAGAAATGTATTCACTCACAGTTCTGTTGGCCAGAAGTCCAAAATCAAAAGTTCTTCTTTCCTAAGGCTCTAGGGGATAATCAGCACCTTGTCTCTTCCAGCTTCCAGAGGCTGTAGGTATTCCTTGGCTTGTGGCCACAATGCTCCAACCTCTTTCTCCATGTTTATGTTGCCTTCTCCTCTTCTTTGTGTGTCTGTCTCCCCTGTGTTTTTCAGTCTAATCTCCCTTTCTCTTATAAGAGACATATGGTTACATTTAGGACCCATCTAAATAATCCAGGATTAGCTCTTCCTCTCATGATTCTTAACTTAAAATTATATCTATAAAGATTTTTTTTTCAAATAAGGTAACATTCATAATTTCCAGGGATTAGGACATGTCTTTTTGGAGGTCACCATGTAGTCCACTATATCTAGTTTTATTTATTTTTTCTCATGAGCAGTGTAATTTTTTCTGTTGTCTTGTATTTTTGTGATCAGACCTAGTCTTGTTTTGGTAAAGAGACTCACCCACTTGAGATGAAGATGTCAGGAGCAGTCCAGCTGAATGCTAAATAGTGAGGAGACCTGAAGAGAGAAAAAGTAGGCCAGAGCAAGCCAGTCAGCTGAAATGATCACACAAAAAAAATTAAAAATAAAAAATTACACTTTTGGAATGATGTCAGCATTTCCCAGGGATTCTCAGAAACACTGAGATCAGAGAACCCAACAAACCACTGGACTCAATGCCACTACATAAGATAGGGGGTGCAAATTATTATTATTTGGGTATTTAAAGGAATTGTAGATCACCCCTGACTTTGGGAACTACTAAGTTACATGTATTTCCATAGTGTTTTGTTTTTATAATAAATAAGGATATGCATTATTTTTAAAGGCTTCTTTTGATTGAAATACTTAATCAAAATACTCTATTCTAAATGGTTTTCTCTTTCATAGTTTCTCCTGTTCATCCTAGGCAGCTACTCTCTGTCATTACTGGATTCAAATGATCTTTCTGCATAGTCAGTACATCAGGTTCATTACCCCATCACAGAAATGGAGTAGAAAAGTACACGGCTGCAAAACAGCTGACACATCCCAGGAAGGACTTTCTTAAACCACCCAGGGTTTTTCTAGGAATGTATTTTGACATTGAACAGAGATTATTCAGGGCAGGGATCATATGGATCTTGGAACTCTCCTTGCAATATTGCAGGACAACTCTATCTAAGCAATTTGAAACACATACTGTTTGTTTTTTTAAAAAACCACATCGAAATCAGAGTTATAATGTGAAGTAGTTGCTCTATTCAGGCCGATGGAGATGTAGAATACTGGTCAGACCCATAGAGAGAACAGTGAGTGTATTTATATTATTTCTGATAGTTCTTTTTAAGTTTTTGTCTTCTAACTCCATCATCTGTCATTTCTGAGTCTGTTTCTATCAACTGATTTTTCTCTGGACTATGGGTTATTTTCCCTGTGCCATTGAATGGCTAGTAATTTTTGTTGGATTTTGGACTTATGTTTCACATTACTGAGTGCTGGATATTGTTTTATTCCTGTAAAGATTGTTTGACTTTGTTCTGACAGGAAGTTGTTTGCAGACTAGCTTGATCTTTTCCAAGATTGCTTTGAAGATATTCTTAGGATATGTCCAAAGTAACCTAATTATAGATCAAGTTCAGCCCCATTATTAACATTTGACCTATGTGGGGTCTCTATTAAACTCCCCACATATTTAGCAAGGTCTTTCCACTTGGGCTGGTGGGAACCTAATTCAGTCTTGATCCTATGTGAACTTTGGGAACTATTTGGCTTACAGTTTCCCAGAAACTGTTCTTTCCCAATTCTTTGCCCAGCCCCAGGGAGTTTCACCCTTTGTATGTACAGACTGATAGCCCAAGTCTCAAAAGGATCTCTGTGCAGATTTCTCGATCTGTTTCTCTGCAAAACTCCCTTTTCTCCATGATTCAGGATCCCTGGCTCCTCAACTCAGGAAGACCACCAGGCTCTGTTTGGTTTCCCTTTCCTGAGCCACTGCCAAGAGTTTGTATCCAAAAGAAAGGGCAATTTTAGAGTTCATCTTGTTTTTTTCCCTTCTCTTTGACATCATAGTACTGCAGTGCCTATTATCCAATATCTGAAAAAGGCGTTGCATTTTTTATCAAAGTATCTAGTTTTTTGTGTTTTGGTTTTTTTTTTTTTAATGGGGGACAAAGAGTAATGCCGATCTGTAGTAGTTAGTCTTTTAAGGGCCACAGTCCTACATTCAGACTCTCTTACCAGGGATTATATCCACCTGTATAGTCTACATTTTGGCTGAGAACAAATGAATCCAAGATCTATAGTCCACACTGAATTGGACTTAAGTTCTCTAAACAGGTACTATAAACAGTTTGGCTTGTAGTAAATTTGGCAACGTTTATCTTTAGAGTCAAGTGCCTTGTATCCTTTTATCTTCAAGTTCCTGCAGTCTCAAAATCCTTTCTATCAAAACCTTTTTCTCAGAAAGTCTAAACATTTTAATAGTGATTAAGCCTTAACTGAAGGAAATGAAGCTCCAGTGCTGAGACATTGCAACAGATGGTAGAAAATTTGAGGCAGGCAGGAGAGCCACCTGGTGGGATCCTTCTACAGATCTGCCTCTTTGTAAACCCAGAGACAGTCCTGGTTTCAACCAAATCAATTCCTTATTTCTCTCAAATAAAAACACACCTTTGCTTGAATTGAGATCTGCTTCCACTGAGGGCTTTTCTGCTTCTCAGTAAGAGTTCAAATCCTTGAAATTCATGATTTGTGAATTACAAAAATCTTGTAACTGATCTTCACCCAGAAGGTGTGCTATACAAGTTGTTGAATGACATGTACAAAGCTCCAAAGTTAACCAGATTCTGTGTGTGTGTGTGTGTGTGTGTGTGTGTGTGAGAGAGAGAGAGAGAGAGAGAGAGAGAGGATTTTCCACTGAGCTAACGTTCTGTCCTTCCAGAACATCACAGAAGCAATTCTGCAAATCAGACCATCAGGTCACTTGCATAATTCAGTATTGCATTATCTGAACAAATGACCCCTTAGAACTGTAGCATTTAACTCACTGATTGAACTAGACTATGGGTTTTAATAATCTCTCTCCATGGAGCTAAGGATTAAGTTAGGCAGTTTATACTCATGAAGAAAGTTATTATACCTTCAGCACTACATGGCCAGATAACCAGCTTTTAAAAATCAGCCTAATGTAAGCCATGTGCCCATTGAAATCTTATTGATTCTTCAAGGCTCAGCTCAAGTACCACCATTGATTCTTCAAGGCTGAGCTCAAAAACCAGAAGTTTTGATGGTTTGTTTTACATGTCAACTTGGCTAGGCTATAGTTCTGAGTTATTCAATCAAATACTAATCTAGATGTTGCTTTGGAGGTAGTTTGTAGATAAGATTAACATCTATAATCAATTGACTCTAAGTAAAGATAACGTAGGTAGACCTCATCTAATCAGTGAAGATCTTAAGAGTAAAAATTGAAGTTTGTGGGAGAAGAGATTCTGCCTCAAGTCTGTACCATTAACTCCTGTCTGAGTTGCCAGCCTGCCAGCCTGCCAGCCTGCCCTAGGGATTTTAGACTTGCCAGCCTCCATATTGCATGAGCCATTTCCTTAAAAGTTTTCAAATACATATATTTATAATTTATATTCTATGTGTATAACATATATATACATATATATATATATTAGATTCTGTTTCTCTGGAGAACCCTGACTGAAACAAAAGACTTCTATGACATCTCTAGCCCAAAGCAATTTCTCCTTCCTCTGACTTCACACTCATCATACACTATTTTCATGAATTCATGTCTTCTCTCCCCAAATACATTAAGAGTATATATTTACAATATATCCTGGACAAACTAAGTAGCTATGATTAAGACTCAAAAGTACAGTGGCTTTTTAAAAAAAGAATTTTTCTCTCTTTCAGCATTAGTAGGGTGAGCAGTCCAGGTTGATAGGTAGCTGTTCTCCACATGGTCAGAAAGCAACCAAGGATCCGTATACTTTTTCTGTCACCTCTATGAGTGTTGTCCTTGTCTGATCATAGTTCCAAATTTATCTCTTGATATTTGAAGGAAATTTCCAAAGCCCTGTAATTCTTAAGTCTGCTGGGTTACTGCCAGGTCTCCACATTCCAGCTTCAGCACACTTGGCAAAATATTTGAAAAGTACTTATGCTGCCTCACTTCCTTACCAACAATACTACAGTTGTAATCATTTATCTTTCCACCACAGAATTTACCAACACCACTTCATTGCACCTTTCAATGCATGGAAACTATCAAAGGGAACCTGTTCCTGTCTCTCAACCTCCAGCACCATGGAGACTCTGGCAGCTAGTCAGTTGCTAAGAAAACTGTTCGGTGGTTACAAAGAAGGACCTCCAGGAAACCCTCAGACTTGTTAAGGATTAGCACAAGAATGAGAAGCATCAATTCAAGACCCTTCTCACTTTAGTCCCCTCCCTCCTATTGTTACTAACAGCTGCATTAGTTATACTGAGACACTTCTCCCTACACTCCAGTTATCTCCCAAAAGCCAAGTCAGATGAATATATAAGTCATATACAAACAAGGAGAGTAGCTATGGCTAATTCCAGTACTAAATTCACTGGCAAGGGGTTAAGTCCTAAAGGGAGTCGATAGTAGGAACCACCTCTCTTCTCCAGATGCTTTCTGATGGGATAAAGCTGTTCACTAAGGCAGAGGTTCTCAAAGTGCAACCCCTGGACCAGGAGCATACGCATCACTGGGGAATTTGTTAGAAATGCAAATTCTTGGGCCCCAGCACACTCTTGCTAAATTATAAACTTGGGGAATAGGGTCAGCGATCTGTATTTTAGCAGTCCTCCGGGTGACTGACTCTAACAAAAGATTGAGAACTACTGTACTGAACAGATCTGAGAAAACTCCATTCCCTTTCCACCTTGAGCAAAGGTCTTAGAGGTAACGCCCAAACTGGATATGCTAATACCTCAGTCCAGACCCATAGAAGAAGCCATAAACCTTGCTGTGTCTTGGTTGTACATATCAATGTCTCAGAGAGTCTATCTAGATCACACCTATTAGTTTCCCTTCCTTACTGCCCTTGCTTCTCATTCCTGAGCCCTGCATAGCCCCTTTGCCTCTGATTTGGTTTGGGCCTTGCTAGCCAAGTCCTCTCTGTATTTGTTGCCTTGTCTGGTTTGTCTCTTTGGTTTCTGAACCAACCTCTCCCCTGGATCCTATCTGTTTCCCCTTTGCTCCAAGCCCTGCAACTACTGGTCAGCTCTGGTCCACTCCAGACCCCACAGTTTCTGGGAAAGCAAGTCAGAATGCCAAATTAACTTTTTCCTTTTTTTAAAAAAAATCAAGTTATTAGACTGGCTAGTCAGGGGAATGATTTAGAAGAATGATGAAATTTAAGAAGGGCAAACGTTAAGTATTTCTGTGGAAAACATTTAGGCAGTTCCTCAGAAAATTACAGAGGAGTTATATGACCTGGTAATTCCACTCCGAGGCATATACTTGAGAGAATTAAAAACATATTCGTATAAAGGCTTGTTTACAAATGTTCATATCAGTACTATTCCAATACTGGCTATTACAATAGCCAAAAGGTAGAAAAAACCTAAATGTTAATCACCTGATGAATGAATAAGTGAAATGTGGCATATGCACATAATAGAATATTATTCAGCTGTAAAAAGGAATGAAGTACTATTACGTGCAACAATATAGATGAACTTTGAAAACATTATCCTAAGTGAAAGAAGCCAGAGAGATTGTGATTCCATTTATATGACATATCCAGAATAGACAAACGCATAGATAAAGAAAGATTAGTGGTTGACAAGAGATGGGGAAAAGAGAATAGGGACTAACTGTTAATAGGTATGGGGTTTTTTTGGGGGGTGGTAATGGAAATGTACAGCATGGTAAACATAATGAAGTGTACATTATTAACATGGTGACTTTTCTGTTACGAGTGTTGCAAGCTATGAGTGTTAGATGTTGTACTTGAGTCTCAAACATTATTTGGACCTATCAATTGCTGAACAGCAGTATGTGTGAAAATGACTTGGGATTTTTAGTTGGCTATAGCCTAAATGAGACAACTTTGCAATCTGACTGCTGAGAAAGCTAATGTGATATTTGATTACAATTATAGAAGACCAGTATTCCAATTGAGGAGGAAAGCAGTCATTGTTTCTGCTACATTCACCAGAGTGCACCATTTCTAGGGTCTTGGGTTTAGTTTTGGGGATTTAAGAGCACTGACAAAATTCAAGAATAAAAAAGGACATCCTTATTGATGGGACAAGGTGAATAAATCTCAAAAGCATTATGATAATTAAAAACATATTAAAGGCTACACACTGATTCATTTTTTATGACATCCTATAAAAGACAAAACTATAGCAACAAAATCATATGGTTGCAGGTGGTTAGGAGACAGGATTGGCTGAAAGGGGCACAACACTTTGGGGAGATGTAAATACCTTGATTGTAGTGGTGGTTCCATGACTGTACATTCATCAAACTGATTGAACTACACACTTCAACAGGTAAATTTCACTGTATGTAAATTATACTTCAATAAGAAAAAAAGAGGGGTGCTTAGGTGGCTCAGTTGGTTAAGCATCTGCCTTCGGCTCAGGTCATGATCTCAGGAATCGATCTCAGGAATCGATCCTGGAATCGAGCCCCACGTCAGGCTCCCTTCTCAGTGGGGAGTCTGCTTCTCAATTTACCTCTCCCTATGCTCCTCCCCACTGCTTGTGCTCTCTCTCTCTCACTCGCTCTCTCTCTCCCTCTCTCAAATAAATAAATAATATCTTTAAAAAATAAGAAAAGAAGAACTGACAAATTTAATTTTAGGGTGACCAACTTAGTCTGCATGTGACCAGTACTTTCCCAGTTTTAGCACTGAATGTTCTACAACCTGGGAAACCCCTCAGGACTGGATATTTGTATTTCAGTATGGGATTAGTGAGACCAGGATAGCGAGGGAACTTGAAACCTTATCTAATGGGAGAAACAAGTGATGAAGAGTTGGCCCATAGAGAAGCCCTAGATGCAAATGCTAGAACTTAAAAGGAGGCAGGTTTGGGCTCAAAACTGAAGGGCATTCCTACATGATACTCTCTTATAGTAGGATGGCCTGCCTTGACCAGCAGTGGGTCCATTCCCATAATATTTAAGCAGCTGCTCAGGGACCAGCCTTTTAGAAGGAATCCATGCATCAACAAGAAGCTGGGCTATATCGGTTGTTTTTAAATGGTAGTGTGCACTACTGTCAGGCTGGTGGTCTAAAAATAGTCAAGGAAGTTGTTAGAAATACGGATTCTCAGGTCTCATTCCTGGGATCCTGATTGGTCAGGTTATAGATGGGGCCCAAGAACCAAAATTTCCTTTTTCTTTTTTAATTAAATTTTTTATTTTGAGATAATTATAGATTCACATGGAGTTGTAAAAAATAACAGAGACTTTGTACCCTGTACCCAGTTTCTCCCAATGGTAGCAGCTTGTAAGCTATAGTATAAGATCACAACCAGGAGATTGACATTGATAACAGTCAAGATACAGAACTTTTCATCACCACCAGGATTCCTCATTGGTGCTCATTTATAGTCACATCTACTTCCCTCCACCTTCACTCCCTCCTTAACCCTTAGAAAGCACTTATCTGTTCTCCATGTCTATAATTTGTCATTTCAAGAATATTGCATAAATGGAGTCATAAGTAGATAACCTTTATTTTTTTTTCACTCAACATAGTTCTTTGGAGATTCATCCAGGTTGTTGCATGTGCCAATAGTTTATTTTTATTGCTGAGTAGTACTCCATATTGTGTACAATATGTTTATTCACCTCATGAAGGACATCTAGGTTTTTTCCAGTTTGGGGCTATTATGAATAAAGCTACTATAAACACTCATGTGCATATTTCTATGTGAACATTAAGTCTTGATTTCTCTGAGATAAATGCCAAGGAGTACAATTGCTGGGTCATATGTTAATTGCATGTTTAGGTTTTTAAGAAGCTGCCATAGTGTTTTCCTTAATAACTGTACCATTTTACATTCCCACCAGCAATGTAGAAGTGATCTAGTTTCTCTGCATTCCTGCCAGCATTTGGCATGGCCACTATCTTTTAATCAAGCTATTTTGTTAGGTATGTAGTAATAACTCATCATGGTTTTAATTTGTACTTCCCTAATGGCTAATGACGTTGAACATCTTTTTATGTGCTTACTTGATACCTGTATATCCTCTTTGGTTAAATATCTTTTCAGGTCTTTTGCCTATTTTCTAATTGAACTGTTGGTTTTTTGCTGTTGGGTTTTAAGAGATAGATATTTTCTAGATACTACTCCTTTGTTAGATACGTGGTTTGCAAACATTTTCTCCTGGTTTGCAGCTTAACCTTTCATCCTCTTAACAAGGTCTTTCCCAGTGAGGAGTTTTTTTCAATTGTGGTGCAATCCAATTTATCAATTTTTGCTTTAATGGATCATAATTTTGAGGATTAAGAACACTTTGCCTAGCTCTAGATCCTGAAGATTTTCTCTTATGGTTTTTCCTAAAAGTTTTGTAGTTTTATGTTTTACATTTAAGCCTGTGATTCATTATGTGGTTGTTAATTTTGATGTAAGGGGTGAGGTTTAGGTTTAGGATAATTTTGTTGCCTGTGGATATCTAATCGCTTTAGTGCCCTTTGTTGAAAAGGCTATCTTTCCTCCATTGAATTTCTTTTGAAACTGTAAAAAATTAGGTGGGCGGGGTGCCTGGCTGGCTCAGTCGGTAGAGCATGCAACTCTTGATCTCAAGGTTGTAAGTTCAAGCCCCACATTGGGCACAGAGTTTACATAAATAAATAAATAAATAAATAAATAAATAAATAAATAAATAAAAACTTTAAAAAATTAGGTGGGCATATTTGCATGGATTTTTTTCTGAGTTTTTTATTCTGTTCCACTTATATATGTGTTTACTCCACACTAGTACTACTTAGTCTTGATTACTGTTACTATGTAGACATTTATCTCATCTGTAAAGAGGGAGATTTTATTTCTTCTTCCCAATCTGTATGCATTTGATCTCTTTTTCTTGCCTTGTTGCACTGGCTAGAACTTTCAGTATGCTAACAGTGGAGAGAACAGACATCCTTGCCTTATTCCCGATCCTAGAGAAACAGTGTTCGCTAGGGCTGCCATTAACAAAATACCATAGAATGGCTTAAACAACAGAATTTTATTATCTCACATTCTGGAGGCTAGAAGTCCAAGATCAAAGTATAAGCAGGTTTAGTTTCTTTTGAGGGCTCTCTCTTTGATTTGTACATGGCTGGCCTGGCCTCTTGCTCTCTCTTCACATAGCCATCCCTCTGTGCATGCATACCCCTGGTGTCTCTCTGAATGTCCTATTCTTCTCTGCTTATAAGGATACCTAACAGCCTTATTTTAATTTAATTAACTCCTTAAAAACCCTATCTCCAAATATAGTCAAGTTATGAAATACTGGGGATTAGGACTTCAACATATGCATTTGGGGGACATAATTCAGCCCATAAGAAAAGCATTCTTTCACCATTGAGTACATTAGCTGTAGATTTTTTTATTTGCCTTTTATCAAATTAAGGAAGTTTCCCTTTATTTCTATTTTCCCTGAGAGTTTTGATTATGAATGAGTGCTGAATTTTGTCAAATGCTTTTTCTGTATCAATTAACATGATTACGTAGTTTTTCTTCTTTAGCTTGTTAATATGATAGAGTACTCTGATTTTCAAATATTTTTTTTTAAAGATTTTATTTATTTATTTGACAGAGATAGAGACAGCTAGCGAGAGAGGGAACACAAGCAGGGGGAGTGGGAGAGGAAGAAGCAGGCTCATAGCAGAAGAGCCTGATGTGGGGCTCGAACCCATAACGCCGGGGTCACGCCCTGAGCCGAAGGCAGACGCTTAACCGCTGTGCCACCCAGGCGCCCCTGATTTTCAAATATTAAGACACCCGTGTATCCTCGGAATAAGCTCCACTTGGTTGTAGCTGGTTCAAATATTGCCGAGTGCAATTTGTTAATATTTTGTGAAGTATTTTTTCTATCTTATTCAGGAGAGATGTTGGTCTGTAGTTTTCTTTTCATCTTTGTCTAGTTTTGCTAGTTTCATAAAATGAATTGAGAAGTATTTACCTCTTCTAATTTCTGGAAGAGGTTATGTAAAGAATTGGTGTTAATTCTTTTAAACATTTTTTAGAGTTCTCTAGTAAAATTATATAGGCTTGGAGATTTCTATTTTGGAAGCTTTTAAGTTATGAATTGCATTTCCTTAATAGTTATAGCATAATTCCAATTATCTATTTCATATTGGATGAGTTGTGGTAGTTTATATTTTTCAAGCAATTGGTTCATTTCACCTAAGTTGCCAACTTTCTGAATGCAGAGTTGTTCATAGCTTTCACTTACTATTCTTTTAATGTCTGCAGTCTATCATGATATCCTTGTTTTATTACTGATATTAGTAATCTGTGTCTTCTGTTTTTTCATTGTCAGTCATGCTAGAGGTTTGTCAATTTCGCTGATAGTTTCATAGAACCAGTTCTTTGTTTCATTGCTTTTCTCTATTATTTTTCTATTTTTAATTTCATTGATTTATACTCTTATGTTTATTCTTCTTCTTTCTGATTTTTATTTTCTCTTCTTTTTCTAGGTTCTTGAGGTGGGAATTAAGATAATTGATTTGAGACTCTTTTTTTTCTATTATATGAACTTAGAGCTATAAATTTTCCTCTCAGCACTGCTTCATCTGTGCCCAGTGATTTTTTGATATGCTGTATTTTCATTTATTTTTATTTCCAAGTGTTTGGAGATTTTCATTACCTTTTTTTAAAGATTTTATTTATTTATTTGAGATAGAGAGACAGAGAGAGCACGAGTGGGGAGAACAGGCAGAGGGAGTGGGAGAAGCAGACTTCCTGCTTGAGCAGGGAGCCCAATGTGGGACTCAATCTCAGGACCCCAAGATCACAACCTGAGCTGAAGGCAGATGCTTAACCAACTGAGCCACCCAGGTTCCCCTCATTACTTTTTTTTTAACATTTATTTATGTATTTTAGAGAGAGAGAAAGAGAGAACATGGGGGTAGGGGTAGAGGGAGAAGGGAGAGAGAATCTTAAGCAGACTCCATGCTGAGCACAGAGCCCTACACGGGGCTCGATCCCATGACCCTGAGATCACAACCTGAGCTGAAACGAAGAGTCTGATGCTTAACCGACTGTGCCACTCAGGCGCCCCAGTTCTCATTACCTTTTAACTATTGATTTCTAATTTGATTCCACTGTGGTCAGAAAACATACTTTGTATGATCTCAATTTTTCTAAATTTGGTTACTTTTATTATAGTGCCCAGAATACAGTCTATCTTGGAAATATTCAGGGAAACTTGAAAAGAATGTGTTTTCTTCTGATATGGGGTAGAATGCTCTATAAATGTCAATTAGGTACTGTTGTTTGTGTTGAGTTCTTCTGTATCCTGCTTAATTTTACCCCTGCTTTGTGTTGATTAATATTTGCATGGTATATCTTTTTTAATTTTTTTTAAAACTTTCAACCTGTCTCTATCATTATATTTGAAGTGAGTTTCTTTTATTTTTTATTTTTAAAAAAAATTTTTTATTACATTATATTAGTCACCATACAGTACATCCCTGGTTTCTGATGCAAGGTTCGATGATTCATTAGTTGCGTAAAACACCCAGTGCACCATGCAATATGTGCCCTCCTTACTACCCATCACCGGTCTATCCCATTTCCCCTCCCCCCTCCCCTCTGAAGCCCTCAGTTTGTTTCCCAGAGTCCATAGTCTCCCATGCTTCACTCCCTCTTCTGATTACCCCCCTTTCTTTATCCCTTTCTTCCCCTACCGATCTTCCTAGTTCTTATGTTCCATAGATGAGTCTTTTGCTTAGCATTATCTCCTCCAGTGCTGACCATGTTGCAGCAAATGTTGAGAACTTGTTCTTTCTGATAGCTGAGTAATATTCCACTGTATATATGGACCACAACTTCTTAATCCAGTCATCTGTTGAAGGGCATCTCGGTTCCTTCCATGATTTAGCTATTGTGGAAAATGCTGCTATGAACATTGGGGTGCATATGGTCCTTCTCTTCACTACGTCTGTATCTTTGGGGTAAATACCCAGTATTGCAATGGCTGGGTCATAGGGTAGCTCAATTTTTAACTTTTAAAGGGACCTCCACACTGTTTTCCAGAGTGGCTGCACCAACCTGCATTCCCACCAACAATGTAGGAGGTGCACCAACCTGCATTCCCACCAACAATGTAGGAGGGATCCCCTTTCTCCACATCCTCTCCAGCAATTGCTGTTTCCTGACTTGTTGATTGTTGCCATTCTAACTGGCGTAAGGTGGTATCTTGTGTGGTTTTGATTTGAATTTCCCTGATGGCTAATGATTTTGAACAGTTTTTCATGTGTCTGTTAGCCATTTGTATGTCCTCATTGGAAAAGTGTCTGTTCATATCTTCTGCCCATTTTATGATTTGTTTATTTGTTTCTCGTGTATTGAGTTTGAGAAGTTCTTTGTAGATCTTGGATACCAGTCCTTTATCTGTGGTGTCCTTTGCAAATATATTCTCCCATTCCGTGGGCTGTCTCTTAGTTTTTTTGACTGTTTCCTTGGCTGTGCAGAAGCTCTTTATCCTGATAAAGTCCCATAAGTTCATTTTATCTTTTATTTCTCTTGCCTTTGGAGATGTGTCATGAAAAAGGTGGCTTTGGCCGATGTCATAGAAGTTGTTGCCTATGTTCTCCTCCAGGATTTTGATGGATTCCTGTCTCACATCAAGGTCTTTCATCCATTTGGAGTTTATTTTTGTGTATGGTGTGAGAGAGTGGTCAAGTTTCATTCTTTTGCATGTAGCTGTCCAATTTTCCCAGCACCATTTATTGAAGAGACTGTCTTTTTTCCACCGGATGTTTTTTCCTGCTTTATCAAAGATTAGTTGCCCAAAGAGCCGAGGGTCCATTTCTGGGTTCTCTATTCTGTTCCATTGGTCGATGTGTCTGTTTTTGTGCCAGTACCATGCTGTCTTTGTGATCACAGCTTTGTAGTACAGCTCGAAATCCGGCATTGTGATGCCCCCAGCTTTGTTTTTCCTTTTCAACAGTTCCTTGGAGATTCGGGGCCTTTTCTGGTTCCATACAAATTTAAGGACTATTTGTTCCAGTTCTTTGAAAAATGTCCTCGGTATTTCGATCGGGATAGCATTGAAAGTGTAGATTGCTCTGGGTAGCATGGACATTTTAACTATGTTAATTCTTCCAATCCATGAGCATGGAATATTTTTCCATCTTTTTATGTCTTCCTCAATATCTTTCAAAAGTGATCTATAGTTTCTAGGATATAGGTCCTTTACGTCTCTGGTTAAGTTAATTCCAAGGTAACGCATGGTTTTTGGTGTTATTGTAAATGGGATGGATTCCCTAATTTCTCTTTCTTCAGTCTCGTTATTCGTGTATAGAAATGCAACTGATTTCTGGGCATTGATTTTGTATCCTGCCACCTTACTGAATTGTTCTATAACTTCTAATAGTTTGGGAGTGGATTCCTTTGGGTTTTCCATATAGAGTATCATGTCATCTGCAAAGAGAGACAGTTTGACTTCTTCTTTGCCGATTTGGATACCTTTGATCCCTTTTTGTCTTCTGATTGCTGTTGCAAGGACTTCTAGTACTATGTTGAATAATAGTGGCGAGAGTGGGCATCCTTGTCGTGTTCCTGATCTTAAGGGAAAGGCTTCCAGCTTTTCCCCGTTGAGAATAATATTTGCTGTAGGCTCTTCATAGATGGATTTTATGAGCTTGAGAAATGAACCCTCTATTCCTATACTCCGAAGGGTTTTAATCAGAAAAGGATGCTGTATTTTGTCAAATGCTTTTTCTGCATCAATTGAGAGAATCATATGATTTCTGCATTTTTGTTTCTGAATAAAATCTAAGACACTGATAGATTTGTGAATGTTGTACCACCCCTGCATCCCAGGGATGAATCCCACTTGGTCATGATGGATAATCCTTTTAATGTACTGTTGGATTCTATTAGCAAGGATCTTGTTGAGGATTTTGGCATCCATATTCATTAGAGAAATCGGTCTGTAATTCTCCTTTTTGAGGGGGTCTTTGCCTGGTTTGGGGATCAAGGTAATATTAGCCTCATAGAATGAGTTTGGTAGCTTTCCTTCTGTTTCTATTTTTTGAAATAGCTTTAGGAGAATAGGTATTATTTCTTCTTTGAATGTTTGGTAGAATTCNGTGGAATTCCCCAGGAAAACCATCCAGGCCTAGAGTTTTATTTTTTGGAAGATTGTTTATCACTGACTCAACCTCTTCAAAATTAATTGCCTGTTTAAAAATCAATTTCTTCCTGTTTCAGTCTTGGTAGTTTATGGGTTTCCAGGAAGGTCTCCATCTCTTCCAGATTGTGAAGTTTCTTTTAGACAGTACATATTTGGGTCCTGTTTTTTGTTTTTTAATTTTTAAATTTTTTAATATTTTATTATTTATTATTTATAAGTAATCTCTACACTCAGTATGGGGCTTGAACTCACAATCCTAAGATCAAGAGTCTCATGTTCTGCTGACTGAGCCAGGCAGGCACCCTGTGTTCTGTTTTTTAATCCTCACTGTCAACCTCTGTCTTTTAATTGGTTTATCTGACCATACTCATTTAGTTTAATTATTACTAAGGTGTGGATAAGTCTGCCATTTTATTTCTGTTTTCTATTTTTTCTGGGGGTTTTTGTTTGTTTGTTTCTGTTTTCTTTTACCTGCCCTCCTGTGGATTACTTGAACATTTTTTAGAAAGTTATCTTAATTTATAGTTTTTTGAGTGTATTTCTTTGTTACAGTTTTTTAGTGCTTTCTATAGATATTATATATATATATATATATATATGTAACTTCTGCTGAAACTTTTTAATTTTTCATTTATTTCAAGCATGTTCACACTTGTTCATTGAAGCAATGGCTATCTTAAAATACTTGTCAGATAACCCTCACATTTCTGTCACCTTGGTTTTGGCATCTATTGATTGTCTTTCTCATTTAATTTGAGATCTTTCTGACTCATGGTATAAGTGATTTTCATTTGAAATCTGCATATTTTCAGTACTATGTAATGAGATTTTAAATCATACTCTAGATATTGGTTACAGCTTTTGTTTTAGCTAACTTTCTATGACATCACTCTGGCAGAAGAGGAGAGCTGTAGGGTACTAACTCTTTATTGCCAGCACAAACTGGAGACACTCTAGATCTCTCGCTCAGCCTACGTTGACATCCAGCCAGGGTGTTGGGGAGACTCCTCAATACTGCTGGGTGAAGATAGGAGTTCCAACTACCCACTAAGCCTCAATTGATATTTCCCTGGCTGGGAGAGTTAGAAGTGCTTCATTATTGCTTCCCATGTGGTCTCTATGGGTACCAAGAGGGGATTGGCCTTCTTATTAGTGACACAAGTCCTGCAATAGCCCTCCTCTGACAGCACCATAACGCAAAGGTGGAGGAAGGGGAGAAGTCCAGACTCCCCATGTAATTTCCATTGATATCATGGAGATGGCCTCAAACTGCCCATCCCTGCAGGGATGAAAGTCCTGGAAACCTACTCAGTCTTCTGATACTACCCAATGGTGGGGTTAAGATGCCTCTTTATAGCATGGCCTGAGTGGAATTCTAGGATCCCCACTTGGCATTTACTGGTATGGGTTAGTGGGTCCACAGTTCTTTTATGTAGCATTTACCTGGAGTAGAGCAGTTATTGCCCGGTGGTTTTTCTCTTGCTAGGCTGCCTCTTTCCTTCTCTTTTGGCCAAAGAGGGCAGGCTTATGCGGTTTCCTTTTTCTGCAACTGTTGACATTTCCAGGTTATTGTCTTCTGGGATATATAAGGCAAAAAGAAAACCCCAGGAACCCACCACCATGTTGTTTCTTGCAATCCTGAAGTCCCTGGCAAGTTTGCCTTCTTCTCTCAACTTTTCAGAGACTTATTATGTTTATTTATATATAATGCCCAGGATTTTAAGTTATAGTTGGGGGGTGGATAGAGAAAATAATATCTCCACTTTTCTGGAAGGAGAAGTCCTGAGAGTTTTCTTTTGACACTTGTAGCTGAGTCCAAGTGTGGAACCACTGGACTAGGTGATGGTTAGTCCCATTCCAGCTCTGAGATGCAGTGTTATGTATTCTGGTCTTGGATCTGGGACATTAGAAGAGATCTTGCAGGCAATTTGATGTTCTCCAATTTATCCAATTTATCACTAAACCAATTGCCATAGGATGTGCCTTCCTCCCAGACTCCCATGACTTTCTATTAAACAGGTGGGAGTTGGGGCACCTGGGTGGCTCAGTTGGTTAAGTGTCTGCCTTCAGCTCAGGTCATAACCTCAGGGTTCTGGGATCAAGCCCTGGTCAGGCTCCCTGCTCAGTGGGGAGTCTGCTTCTCCCTCTCCCTCTCCCTTTGTCCCTCCTGCTGCTTGTGCTGTCTCTTGCTCACTCTCTCTCTTTCTCAAATAAATATATAAAAACATTTTTTTTTAAAAAGTTGGGAAGCTGTTGCAAATGGCAGTTATCAACCTCCTTAGGCCACGTACCAAGGTGTTAAATTGGGAGTTGCTCCTCTGTATGAAAAAACTGAATTCCCCTAAACCAGATGAAGCCTAAACTTACAGCTCTGAATTCCGTAACAAAACAGAAGCTTAGCTATGTTTTTGAAGCTTAGACTGAAATCTCCCTAATTTTAACATCCCATCTTAGTTTTTTCTCAGTTGATATTTATGCCTCTTAAATAGATATTTTAAGGTGAGCTCTGTTGTTGTTTCTGCTTGAAAGTCATAAATAGAACTGTCAGCAGTGGTGTTCACTATCAAAATTTTGGGTTTAATATCAATATGTATATATAGGAGAGGAAAATTCTTCTCTACCCTCTTAGGTTGTCTGGCTGGGTCTGAGCAGTAAACTGACAACAGGCAGATTAACAGAAGAAAAGGCATACAAATTTATTTGATTGTGGGTGCTGTGGAAGGGAGGGCACTGTGGTCATGGAGACAGGTGAGAGCAAGAGAGAGAGGAGCACACAGGGGAATACACAAGAACATTTCCCAAGAGCCACTGGCTTGGAAAATGAGAGGGACTGAATTTCATGAGTTCTTACAACCAGTGGGGCTTAAGGCCTGAAGTTTTTAAGGTCAGCAGACTTGGTTGGGATAGAGTCCTGAGGGCACTGTCCTACTCCTGAAGAGAAGGCAGGCAAACAACCTAGGGGCAGACAGCGTGGAAACAGTGATTTGAAGAACACCTGGGGTACACAAGGGGATTATTTGCTCTTCTTGGAGGGCATCCCTGAGTGGCAGTTTTTACAGAGACATCTCTCTGGGAACAAAGAAACTGGCTGGCACCATCCCCCCCC
>NC_048221.1:87205755-87209665 GCF_002007445.2 Ailuropoda melanoleuca | reverse complement strand
TTTCAAGCTATAGTATAAAGCTGTGATCACAAAGACAGCATGGTACTGGCACAAAAACAGACACACAGACCAATGGAACAGCATAGAGAACCCAGAAATGGTCCTTTGGGTCTTTGGGCAACTAATCTTTGACAAAGCAGGAAAATATATCCAGTGGAAAAAGACAGTCTCTTCAATAAATGGTGCTGGGGAAATTGGGCAGCTACAAGCAAAAGAATGAAACTTGACCACTCTCTCACCATACACAAAAATAAACTCCAAATGGATGAAAGACCTCGATGTGAGACAGGAATCCATCAAAATCCTGGAGGAGAATATAGGCAGCAACCTCTTTGACATTGGCCACAGGAACTTTTTTCATGACACATCTCCAAATGCAAGAGAGTCAAAAGAAAAAATGACCTTGTGGGACTTCATCAAGATAAAGTGCTTCTGCGCAGCCAGGGAAACAGTCAAAAAAAAACCTAAGAGGCAGCCCATGGAATGGGAGAAGGTATTTGCAAATGACACTACAGATAAATGACTAGTATCCAAGATCTGCAAAGAACTTCTCAAGCTCAATACCCTGGAAACAAATAATCAAATCCAGAAATGGGCAGAAGATATGAACAGACACTTTTCCAATGAAGACAGACAAATGGCTAAAAGACACATGAAAAAATGTTCAAAATCATTTGCGATCAGGGAAATTCAAATCAAAGCCACATTGAGATACCACCTTACACCAGTTAGAATGGCAAAAACTGACAAGGCAGGAAACAACAAATGTTGGAGAAGATGTCCAGAAAGGGGATCTCTCTTACACTGTTGATGGATATGCAATTTGGTTCAGCCACTTTGGAAAACAGTGTGGAGGTCCCTTAAAAAGTTAAAAATTGAGCTACCCTATGATCTAGCAATATTGCACTACTGGGTATATACCCCAAAGACACAGAAGTAGTGATGAGAAGGGTTACATGCACCCCAATGTTCATAGCATCATTGTCCACAATAGCTAAATTTTGGAAGGAGCCAAGATGCTCCTCAACAGATGACTGGATTAAGAAGATGTGGTCCATATATACAATGGAATATTACTCAGCCATCGGAAAGAATGATTACCCAACATTTGCAGCAACATGGACGGGACTGGAGGAGAATATGCTAAGTGAAATAAGTCAAGCAGAGAAACACAATTATCATAAGGTTTCACTCATTTATGGAACATAAGAAATAGAAAGATTGGTAGAAGAAGGAAGGGAAGAATGAAGGGAGGATAAACAGAAGGGTGAATGAACCATGAGAGACTGTTGACTCTGGGAAACAAACTGAGGGCTTCAGAGAGGAGGGCGGTGGGGGATTGGGATAGGCCAGTGATGGGTATTAAGGAGAGCACATATTGCAATGGTGCACTGGGTGTTATAATGAAACAAATAATGAATCATGGAACACTACATCAGAAACTAAGGATATACTGTATGGTGACTAACATAACATAATAAAAAATTATTATAAAAAAATAAAGAAGAGTTAATACCTATTCTCAAACTATTCCAAAAAATAGAAAAGGAAGTAAAACTTCCAAATTCATCCTACAGGGCCAGCATTACCTTGATTCCAAAAGCAGATAAAGACTCCACTAAAAAAGAGAATTATAGGCCAATATCTTTGATGAAGATGGATGCAAAAATTCTCAATAAAATACTAGCAAACTGAATCCAACAATACATTTTAAAAAGGCCATTCACCACAATCAAGTGGGATTTATTCCCAGAATGCAAGGGCGTTTCAATATTTGCAATCAAACAATGTGATATACCACACTAATAAAAGAAAGGATAAGAACCATATAATCGTTTCAATAGATGCAGAAAAAACATTTGACAAAGTAAAACATCCATTCATGATAAAAACCCTCAACAAAGTAGGTTTAGAGGTAACATACCTCAACATAATAAAAGCCATCTATGAAAAATCTTGCAGCTTATATTATCCTCAATGGGGAAAAATGAGAGATTTTCCTCTAGGTCAGGAACAAGACAGGGATATCCACTCTCACTACTGTTATTTATCATAGTATAGGAAGTCCTAGCCACAGCAATCAGACAATGAAAAAAAATAAAAGGCATCCAAATTAGCAAGGAAGAAGTCAAGCTTCAATATTTGCAAATGGCATGATACTCTACACAGAAAACATGAAAGCCTCCACCCAAAACTGCTAGAACTGATAAACGAATTCAGTAAAGTTGCAGGACACAAAATCAACCTACAGAAATCTGTTTTATTTCCATACACCAATAATGAAGCAGCAGAAAGAGAAGCTAAGGAGTCAGTCCCATGTACCATGCACTAAAAACCATAAGATACCTAGGAATAAGCCCAACCAAAGAGGTGAAAGACCTATACTCTGAAAAACATTAAACGCTGATAAAAGGAACTGAAGATGACACAAAGAAATGGAAAGACATTCCATGCTCATGGATTGGAAGAACAAATATTGTTAAAATGTCTATACTACCCAAAGCAATCTACACATTTAATGCAATCTCTATTAAAATACCACCAGCATTTTTCACAGAGCTAGAACAAACAATCCTAAAATTTGTATGGAGCCACCAATGACCCCTAATAGCCAAAGAAACCTTGAAAAAGAAAAGCAAAGCTGGGGGCATCAGAATTCCAGATATCAAGTTTTACTACAAAGCTGTAGTGCTCAGAACAGTATGATAGGGGCAGAAAAATAGACACATAAATCAATAGAACAGAATAGAAACCCCATAAATGAACCCATTACTATAGGGTCAGTTAATCTTTGATGAAGCAGGAAAGAATTGGTAGTGGGGAAAAGACAGTCTCTTCAACAAATGGTGTTGGGAAAACTGGACAGCTTCATGCAAAAGAATGAAATTGGACCACTTCCTTACATCATACACAAAAATAAATTCAAAATAGATTAAGGACATAAATGTGAGAACTGAAATCAAAAAAATCGTAGAGGAGAACAAAGGCAGTAACTTCTTTGACATTGGCTATAGCAACTTCTTTCTAGATATGTCTCTGGGGCAAGGGAAATGAAAACAAAAATAAACTATTGGGATATCATCAAAATAAAAAGCTTCTGCACAGCAGAGGGACAACGAACAAAACTAAAACCTATGGAGCGTTAGAAAATATTTGCAAATGACATCTGATAAAGGGAGTATCCCAAATACATAAAGAATTGATACACTCAACACCCAAAAAACAAATAGCCCAATTAAAGAGTGGGCAGAAATCATGAATAGACATTTCTATTATGATACACACACACACACACACACACACACACACACATATGTATGTACACACACACACACATTTTATTCAGCCATAAAAAAGAATGAAATCTTGCCATTTGCAATGACATGGATGGATCTAGAGTAACTAGACTGCAAATGAAATTTTTTTTGAAACATATTTAAAAAAAAACCCAAAAAAGAAGAAAACAAAAAGACAACAGAAAAATACAATAAGCATTTAACTGACAATTTTTTGAAACTTATATTTAAATTCCCATTAGTTAACACAGTGTAATATTGGTTTCAGGTGTACAATATAGTGACTCAACACTTCCATACAATACCTGGTGCTCATCATAAGTGCACCCCTTAATCCCCATCATCTATTTCACCCATCCCCCACCCACCTCCCTCTGGTAACCAGTTTGTTCTCTATAGCTAAGAGTCTGTTTCTTGGTTTGTCCCTTTTTATTTGTTTGTTTCATTTGTTGTTTCATTTCTTAAGTTCCACATATGAATGAAATCATATGGTATTTTTCTTTCTCTGACTATTTCACTTAGCATACTCTCTAGCTCCATTCATGTCATTTCAAATGGCAAGACTTCATTCTTTTTTATGAATGAATAATATCCCATTATATATATATATATAA